>NC_134456.1:2104038-2404615 GCF_047948215.1 Lycorma delicatula
TTATATTACTGTGCAGTTTGTAATTCTGATTGATTTGTGTTCAAGGCAAAATACAAAGGCTACAGTACGTACAATATTTTTAATTTATTGTATTAGATATTTTAGGATTTTATTTTGAATTATTTATTTTATATTTTTTGTGTTTTAACTATGCCTGACCTTAAATGTATGGGAAAGAAAAGGAAAACTATCACAAGGTTTTCCTTTGGGACAAAGTTGGAGGTAATAAAAAAACATGATGATTGTTTACATAACATTGTTATCAAAAATCATCTTGGCCTAGTCGAATCAACAGTTCGTTCAATAATTAAAAATAAGGATACAGTTATGATTGCTGGAAAAAATGCTGTTCTTCTTCAGGCTTCACAAATATCTTATTTATGATCTATTTTAATAGTTGAACTTGAAAGACTATTGAGCATTTTCATAGAAGATTGTACTCATCGTCGCTCAGCTTGTAAGTATATCACTCAGAAAATCATCATGCTTTTAAAGGAATATTAACAAACAATCTCTTCCCGTGTATTGGGACATCCAACCAAAAAACATGGGTAACAAGGCCCATTTTTCTGACTGGTTTATGAATTGTTTAGCCTGCAACTCAAGAAACAATATTGCACATAAAGCTGTTCTACTGCTCAATAACGCTCCTGGACATCCAAGCTCTGAAGAATTAGAAGCAATTAATTCACATGTAAAAGTCGTTTATAGGCCTGCAGATATGACATCACTTATCTTGCCTTGTGATCTAGGATTGATAACCACATTCAAGGCTTACTATCTTAAAAAAACATTTTCTCAGGTGGTTTCTGTGACTAATAGTTCAAGCAATTAGATCTGTGATTTGCGAACATCCTGTGAAAAATATAATGTCCTTCATGCTGTGCACAATGTTGGCGAAGCTTGGAAAGAAATCAAAGAGAGTGCACTTTGTGGAGTATAGCACAAGCTGTATCAAGTTGATGATCAAGATCAGACTGCATTCGATGATAACAAACAAGGTACTATTAAAAATGAAGTTGTGCAACTTGCCGGCAGTATAGGGCTTGCAGTTAATGTCGAAGATGTAAATGAACTTGTGGAAGGAGATAAACAACTTTTAGAAAATGAAGACTTGTGAGCATTAGCTGAGTCGCCAAATGAGCAGCTAGATGACAATTTGAGTAGCAGTGACACATCATTTAAATCAGAGACGTCAAAATTCGACAGCAGTGAACATTCAACCTCGTACTCCATTTCTATGTTACAATCAACAGTAAAAGGATTACAGGAGGCATTAGGATACATAAAAAAATGTTGTGATTATGTAACTGAAAATGATCCTGATCAAGATCGAAGTACAAAAGTTGTAAATGGACTGTTAAATGATATGAAATACTACAAAATGGTGCTAAATTAGTAGCAACTATCAATAAACTGGACATTTATTATAAGAAACCAAAGCCGAACTAAATCGTAAGTTGTTTTTTAATATTCCTTATTATATTTAGGCCTATATATGTTTATTTTTTTAAATAATATTGTATTGTATTTTGATTTTTCTTTTGTACTTTATTATTCTTATATTTGTTACTTTGTTTCTACAATACTGTTCTGTATGTAATTATATTTACTCTACTGGATTCAATTTATATTCTATTAAAGTACGTTCTGCCGAACTATCTAAAAATTCTGTGCTTCTACCTGCAAAATTAATAAATATGTAGACGTACAGATACTATACTGCACAATAGTACAGTACTGTACTGTATACCTTTTTTGAGAAAACAGTTTTGATTTACGCGGTTTTAATTTACATGACAAGTTTCAGTGATGAATCAACCACGTAAATCAAGGGATCGCTGTATTTGAATTGCAATTTAGTACTTGTTGTGTATGATGTTATATAAACAATAGCAGTATCTCATAGCTATTTATAGGTTTGACATAGTTAATTTATTTCCGCCACTATATTTTTTGTGGCAAGACACAATTACATGGTCCTGTGCAACATCATTGTTATTTTAACTGCCTGCCTATGGTAGAAGTTACTTTTACTGAGATTGTTTTTGTCATTAATCTGGTTTGAATAAGTATCATACCGAAATTTATGACTTATTTGCTTTATTTCAGTGCTAGAATTTAAGTTTTTATTTATAAGCGTTTTTAAATGTCATGAAATTTGATACCAGGTGTGTAAATATGAAACCAGAATTTTTGTATAGAAAATACACGTTTATTGTATAAAAACTATAAAAAATAGTTTATTCAAAATATTGTCCATCGCTAGCTATACATTTTTCCCATCTCTCTTGACAATTTATGAATGCCGTGTCAACAAACTGTTGCTCTTTTGAGGCAAACCAAGTCATCGAGCCATTTTTGTACATTTTCATAAGAAGTTAAGTGCTCCTCAGCTAGTGTGTGCCCAAATAAATATTAGTCGGATGAAGCCAAGTCTGTTGAGTAAGCCGCATGTGTAAATGTTTCCTAACTGAACGCCTCAATCATTTCCTTGACCGGTTTTGCTGTGTGTGATGCATTATCTTGAAGCAAATTCACTTTGTGTTGCCTTTTTTGATATTCTGTTGTTTTTCATGCAATGCTTGATTCAGATCGATTATTTGTTGTCGGTAGCGTTCAGTATTAACAGTTTCGCCAGGTTTTAGCAGCTCATAATAGATCACACCCTTCTGATCCCACCAAACACAGAGCATAGTGATTTAGCCTTGAAATCAATGTCGATGGTTTGCCTGGAGTACCCATGATCTTTTACACTTAGGATTCTCGAAATATGTTCACTTTTCATCACCTATCACAATTCGATGGAGAAATGACTTTCTTTTGTACCTGGCGAGCAGCATTTTGCAAGTAGTTTTTCAGTTTTCTTGCTTCTTTTATTCTGTTTGTGTGGAACCCATTTTCCCATCTTCTGGATCTTTCCCGTGTCTTTCAAACTTATGGAGATGGCTTCTCATGTTACATTTAATTGATCCGCTAATTGTTGTTGCGTTTGAGTGTCATCCCCATCTTCAAACTCTTTCGGTAGTCTTCGACCATTCTTCATTTCTAATGTTAAAATCAGCACTTTTGAATTTTTTTTTTAAACCACTCAAAGCACTGTGATTTACTAAGAGCATGCTCACCATAAGTTTCAACAAGCATTCAGTGCAACTCTGCAGCAGTTTTCTTTAAATGGTAACAGAAAATCAATGCTGTAGGTACAGCAAAAATAGTTTGTAAGTACAAAACTTGACATGTTCAATGCTAATTAAAACTGTGCTGTTGAATGAAACTTGTATTGTTGTAAGTTGAAAATCTTTATCGGCTCTCAAAGAAATAAAATGGCGCCAATGATGCAGTTTAACAGTAACTACATTGACAGCTAGGGCCGTATATGTGCAAATTCTGGTTTCATATTTACACACCTGGTAATTATGGCTGAGAGTCCTTCTTGCTGTATAGTTAAATATAGACAATTAGGAAGCGGGGAAAAAACAATAGTTTGTTGTATTAATTTCAATTAAGTTCACAAAAAATACCCTACTTTAGAAATTAAACTAGTAGAAGCGCTTACGTTTGAATTCAAGGGTGTATCCATTTCAAGTATTGGGAAATCGCAAGCTTAAAAGAAAAAATATGGGATAGCGTACAAACCAAAAAAGAAAAAAAAAACATTTAACTATTTTTCTTGTTAAAAAAAATAGTTGAATGCTTGTATATTGAATAAAGTTCGGTGTAAAACTTATGTTAAGACATCTAAACAGGCTTTTCTGTCTGGTTTAAGTACTGGTATAAAATTGGCAAGTAACAAAGAAAAACAGTTGATTGTAGGTCGTGTAGGTAATGAAGATGGCTCTGTTCAAGGCTCATTCTTAATTTTCCAATCCAATAAAAACGGTGATTACAACAAAGATATGAATGGTAATTTTTGTTTAAAAACTGCTTTAAAATATGATTGTGAAATTAATTCCATTGAAAAGTATTATTGTTATGGATAATGCGCCGTACCATTTTGTAAAATTAGAGAAAATCCCAAATACATTATTGCCAAAAGCAGATATAGTGTTGTCGCTGAGAGAAAAACAAATCTTATTTGATTCTACATCTTTAAAGTTGAACTCCTAAAAGAAGTTAAAAAAATAAGCGAAAGTTTAATGTATATGTAATCGAAGATGTGGCTGAAGCAAATGGACATACAGTATTATGGCTTCCACCATACTACTGCTTATCTTTTTCCTGTTTAACCTCCGGTAATTACCGTTCAGATAATACTTCAGAGGATGGATGAGGGTGATATGTATCAATGTAAATGAAGTGTAGTCTTGTACAGTCTCAGTTCGACCATCCCTGAGATGTGTGGTTGAAACCACACACCCACCACCAAAGAACACTGGTATTAATGATCTAGTATTCAAATCCGTGTAAAAATAACTGACTTTACTAAGACTTGAACGCTGGAACTCTCGACTTCCACCATACAACTGCTATCTAAATCCAGTAGAACTAGTGTAGAGTCGAGTAAAAAAATTTGCAGCTTGGAATTACAAAACTTATTTATAAATTAGTTGATGTAAAGGTTTTAATCGAACAGTATCCTTGAAGTAATGGCAGATATGTAAGTGGCAGAACAGTGTTAAACATGTGCTGCAAGAAGAAGAAAAAATGTGGAAGATGGATTATTTTGTTGATGTTGAGGTGGATAAACTCATTATTAATTTTGAAAATGACTCCTTGAAATCTTAATGTTAGTGAAGATGAAAATGAGGTGTTGAGTGGATGTGATTATTTATCGAATGATTCACTTAAGATATCGAGAGAAAAACAAAAAAAAATGGTAATAAATCATAATAAATTTTTTAATTTATTTTATGCCTGTAATTAATATTTCAGAGTTTGTGTAAAGTACTAAACAAATTATTTACAAACCTATTTATGTTTATCGTTTCATTAAACCATTATTATTTTCTGTAGTTATTAGCTATGTATGACAATTACTGCTGTAACAGTAAAACAAAATTACCATCGAACATAACTTTAGTATATTTAATAATTTATAACCTTTTCTTAATTTAATAAACATTAAATGTTTTAGAATGTACTGAGCAACAAGTTTAATATTTCTGAGGCACACAGTAGCTGTCTTGCAATTTTGTATGCACAAGTTTTTTTGAGTTGATTGGCTTTTTTTTAGTGATATTCTTTATTAATCTTTTAATTTTTTTTTTGTTTGAAGGATTATTTCATAAAGCTATATCTGGTAGCGGTATAATGTATATGTTGTATCCTGATACTACTGGTGCAATAATAGAGCATACCAAATTACTTGGGGAATTCGTTAAATGTCCAACAGATGTCACTGCTTTGTTAGTAAAATGTTTACAACAGTTACCTGTTGATGAACTTTTTAGAGAACTTGAAAAGTTCAAGGTAAGCATGTCTAATATATATACATATATAAAGAAATCACCTAAATAGAATAATAAAACAAACCTCATTATTAGGAACATATTTTGGTTTGTAAACTACCCTTAGTCCTGATGCTTAATTATATCTCGCATCAAAATAAAAAGGAATTGTTAAATTATTGATCAACCAAAGCATGGTCCTGTTTTAACTTAACCTTTTGGCAATTTTTTGCTAGTGGGTTTGTGATGCTTTATGACCAAATGCATTCTCTAGTTAAAGTTTTCATTTCACAACGGTGATTGCTATTTTGAAACAGAATGGTAGATCTTTTTAATACAGATTGAAGGGAAATTAGCATTGCTAAGCCACCAACATCTCCCATCTGCTTCTGATGCGACCTATTTTGATGATACTCACCACTTGTAATGATGAGTCCTTGTTGACACAGGGTTAAATACTAACATATTGGTTTTAAATAACTTATTTTTTTATCTTTTCCTCCCAAACACTTTAACAGCTTATTTACAGAAAAATAAGATGGGATATATAACGATGTACTTGCTTGACAATCTTATGCCACTAATGTCAGCTATTCCGGGAAATATCACTTTGGATATTTTTGATACAGTAGAAATATTTGAACCTTCCAATCAATTGTGTTCAATATCTCCTAATGAATGTCAGCAATTATGATTTCCTAAGAAGCACAGTACAACAGTTTTATCTATATTTAAAGTTAGATATTTACAGTTCATCCAGAGAATAATTTTTTTAATTGCGCTATCACAGTTTTTTACTTTTTCTAAATAATTATCTTAAGGTATAGAAACAATTGTATCATCTGTTAAGAAGGCTATAGAAAAAGTAAAAGAATTTATTTTTCATTGATAATTTAATATCTCATTATTATATAACTCTTTGAAGATCAGAGCCAGTTTCCTGCAGATTTCAGTACTTCAGTGTAACAACTTAATGTTTTTAAAACATCTTTTAATATTTTCCTATCAATAATAATTGCTGTTTCTCAATTTCCATCATATCGGTAGAAATTAGAACAGTTACTTTTTCTTTTGAAAATTTTCCACCTATACACTTCTCACCTTTAAACCTTAGTATGTAAAAAAAAATAATTTTGAAAATAGCTCCTTTTCACCAATATTAAAAATTTCTTCCTTATAATTCTTAAATAGTTTAGGAAAGTATTTAAATACATTTGTTTTCATGCCTCAACATTAACATCTTATATTTCACAAATAATTTTTCCTGTATGTAAGTAACTCATCATTTTTTTTTTATAGCATTAAATGTAAGTAAGACTATTAATTAACATTTTTCTTACCTCATTTTTATATGTTCAATGTATGCAATTTTTTACTGTAACATTTTTGATTAACTTTGAAATCATTATTTGAAAATGATAGCAAATACATCATCACTAGAAATTAAACATCAGTTAAAACATTAAATATTTAATATGTGAAATAAATTTCTGTATGTTTCCCAAATATATTGGTATTAGCTGTTCTAGAAGGATGAGATGTGTTCATTCTACAATATGGCTGCAGTAGTGTCTGTATAAAGAAAAAGCTGACACGCAGCTTTATTCTGATGAATGACTTACACACACAACTTAATTTAAAATACTTATCATTTTATTTAAATATAATATTTTTTTGTTTAATTGAATGATTCTAGGTATTATTTATTTTTTAAATTCTACTGCTGACCTGTGATGTTACAACATTGCAAACAAACAACAAATGTACATCAGTGCTACACTAGCATTGTGATAAAAGGGACACTTTATACCCACTTAGACACTAGTTTATTTAGAGCATTTTTGTGGGTGGGGGTGCGGTTTTGCAAAAATGTTTAATTGTTAACAAATGCGTCTAAGAAAAATAAGACCTTAATTAGACAAAATCTTGAGATAATGAGGATCCTTGTTGTATACCATCGCCCCTTTACCATTTAAGTTGGCAATTTAATGGCATCAGTGCCCTATATATAGAAGTAATCAGACCAAGTTTGTTCAAAATCGGTCCAGTAGTTCTGGAGATATAAGGAGTGTTACACTGAACACACACACACACATACAAACATCTGGAAAATTTCTATCCAGTTTTTTGGGTTCCTTATGTCAAAAATGTCAAGATCCAGTGAAAACCCCATATGCTCAAATTGGACCGATTACAATGCTTTCTCTTCTAAAGCTACAGCTCTGTTATAGCACTAGATGGGAAAGTATAATTAATCTGTTATAAAATATAACTCATCAAATGGATTTTGAATATAATAAACGCTTTCTAAACTGCCGTAACGATAAATTAGAATAAAATTTCAAGTCCCAGTTAGGCCTATTATAAAGTGGAAACTTTTCTAATGCTGAATGAAACCTTTTTTAATGTTTACAAGCAGCCCCTTGCTGCTTCGCAGAATTATTGTTACAAAGTAAAGTTATATATTTAAAAAAATCACCTATACTCCTAATGAACATGTGCTGCACCACAGTGTTATTATTACAAAATAATGTTATATATTTTAAAAAAATCAGCTAAAATCCTATACCATTTACTACACAAATCACCTCCAATTCCCTTGCTTTTCTCTTTCCTTTCCTGTCACAGGTAAAGATGTGCTCAAAACCTATTTTCAGTCCATCCAGACGTTCTACTGGATGGATTGGGCTGATTTTTTTTTTTATTTTGCTCAGAATAGCCTCCAGATACATCTCTAATCATCAATGGATCTTTAAAGTAATTTTCCTATGAGTAATAACCTCAGAAATTTCCTCAATTAAATAATAAATGAAAGTTTTTGAGTATTTCTCATTGGAGATTCAAGTTTGGAGTCTGAGGGTGATTAGATGACTTATCTGTTGGTCATTCCAAGCAGAATAAAAAAAAAAAATCAGCCTGATCCATCAAGCTGAAGCCCACACAGACTGGAAATAGGTTTTTAGCTGTTTTTTTTAATATATAAGATTATCTTTTGACATAGAAATTTTCAGTAGTTTAATGAAAGTATGGTATATGAACAGAGATAATTCTTTACCGACCAGTTGAGTTCAGTTTGACAACACTGTATTATGTTTTTTTAGTGATTCAGAATTTTAAAATTGGTTAAAATTTGAAATAAAATATGTAATTTAAAAACTTTAATCTTATATTGGATTACTGTAGTAGAAGAGAGAATCTTCTGCACCTAATATTAAATAATATTTGTCTTGTGTTTGTTGTTAACTAACTGTTAAGTTACTTTAACATAATTATAATAAATGTATTACAAATATAGAATCTATGCTGTAGTACAAATAAAGAGAATGAAGTAATAAACATCTCCAATAGCTATGAAGTTAACTGGTACTTTTGAGTGGTTTGGGTGTGGTTTATAAAATTAGCAAAAAAACTTTGTTATTTTTTCAGATTGTCACAAAGTTGAATATAGCGTATAAATGTACAGATGATTTATTAGTTTATTTAAAGAATTAACAGAAAATTAGAACAATTTTTAAATTCATTATGCCACAAGTAAAGTGGTTTGTTTCCATATATAACTGTTTTATTGCTTATATAAATAAACTGTAACATTTTTTTAAATTATTATTTTTTTTTATTAAGATAACTTTTGCATGTACTGAATAAAGAAAAGTAATATAGTAAGTATATTATGTATTGTTTCCCACAGTAAGCGTTACATTAATTTGTTCTTTTTACTACCGGTTATAGTCTCTCTTACAATTGTGATCCATATAAAGTGTCAGAGAAATAAGTAATATTAATCAAGTCTTTTCTCTGATAGTAATGATTCTCATTATACATCCAATGCCTGCAATGAACAGAATGAAGCTGTCACTTATAGGGCTTTATATCTGTACATTTCAGTTGGTCTGATATACCGATATACAGCAGTGAAAAAGACAAGAAAAGCTACATACTTCTTTGTAATTTTAATTATTGTTATTAAATTGGTTTTAACATGTTAAAACCAAATGTTGGTTTTAACGGTTAGTAATTAACTATTTTTGGCGTTATGGCCATAGTTTTTTACGGTATGCTACAACAAAAAAAGTCATTCTTGTTTAAATTAACTTATCTTATTCCAGTGATTAAAAGTTCTTGCAATATAGTAGGAATATTCTGTATTCTAATTCAGTTTTAATACATTTTATTAAAAGTATTAAAATAATTTTTATGTTTTAGGTTTGGCGTACCCATCCAACTTTGGTATTTGGACCAACTGTTGAATCAGAAACAGAAGGAATGGAGGAATTCATTACTTTAAAATCTCTTACTAATTATTCAAGTTTTGTACCTTGGATGATGGGATTTGCTTCAGAAGATGGCTTGTTTATAACTGCTGGTGTGATTAGTTATCAAATTTATAGTTTAACTTAACGTTAATTTTTTAGTAAATTATCATTACTTAAATTACTTTTTAGAAGGTTTTAATTTAGATAATTATTATATTCAGTACTTTGAAACTTATTAATATCATTCATATGTCATTCATTATGTGCTGTTAAAAATTAAAAAGAAAATTATCCACTGTGTTTTTATACAGTTGTTCTGTGTTTCTGATATTGATGTTCTGTATTGTGTTTCTGTATTGAAGTAATGAGACTGGTTCAGAAAAACTTTCTATTTACAAACCAATTATACATGGACTCTATTACCTTTGAAATAGTTCCCTTGGGAAGCCATGCAAAGCTTCAGAAGGTTTTCCCACTCTTCATAGCAGTGTTGGAACACAGAAACTGAAATATCCTTCAGACAGTCGGTTACATTTTTTAAAAATGTTTTCTACTGTTCCAAAATGGTGTTCATTAAGATGTTTTTTTAAAGTCGGGAACAGGAAAAAGTCACAGGGACTCAAGTCAGGTGAATAAGGTGGTTGAGGAACTTCAGGAATGTTTTTCTTTGCCAAAAACTCATTAATTGAGAGTGCAGTGTGACTAGGTGCATTGTCATGATACTGCATCCAGTAGTCTTTGATGGCTGGTCTCACACGGGCAACTCTTTTCCTCAGTCTTTCAAGAATTACTCGGTAAACATATTGATTTACTGTTCGTCCTATGGGCAAAAACTCCTTATGGACACTGCTGTTACTATTAAAGAAACAAACTAGCACGGTTTTCATTTTCGATTTGCTCATTTTTGCTTTTTTGTGACATGGTGAGTTTGAAATGTGCCGCTCTTTGCTCTGGCGTTTGGTTTCTGGGTCATACTTAAATATCCAAGATTCATCAAAAGTAATAAATTTTTTTAGAAAATCAGGATCAGTTCAATTTGCCCTAGAAGATTGCAGCACACTTATATCCTGTTGTTTTTCTGTTCAACAGTAAGCTTTTTTGTTAATAATTTTGCACAAACATTTTTCATGTCCAATTCATTTGTCAAAATTTGATGGACTGTGGTATGATTCAAATTCAATTGTTCTACAATCATTCTGACAGTTAATTGCTGGTCGTACCGTATCAAGTCTCTGATTTGTTCAACATTGTCATCACTTTTTGACATTAACGATCTTCCAGAGCATGGATCGTCCACAACTGATTCCTGGCCATCTGAAAATGCTTTAAACCACCTAAAAACTTGGGCTTGTGACTAAGCATCATTTCCATTTGCTCTTTTCAATTTTTAAAAAGTTTCAGTAGCATTCGCACAGTGTTTAACACATAACTTCATTGTGTAACGTTGCTCATAATTAGTATCACTCTTTTTGTAACGCACAACCAAAAACTTGTTTCACGATAAGTTTGTTTATATCTCATGTGGCAACAATAAACTAAAAATATTAATACCTAATATATATCAGCTGTTCATGTAACCATATGTTTACTAGTAGTAACTTTACAGTGTTGCCACTTTGGTTGCCAAAAAAAAACTAGTTTCATTATTTTTATTTAAGACCTCATATATATGTCACTAGCATTCACACTATTATTACGTGACTGTTTTAGTTCACTGTTATGTGTGCTGTTTTAGTTTAATTATCAAGTGTTATCCAGCCATTTTAATTATTCTTTGTGAATATATTGCTGTGCTCTTGTTACTTGTTTAGTGGAATTTTTTTTTTTTTTTATTTTTTCAATGTATAGTGAATGTAGAAAGATCAAAAAATTGTCTTGGAAATGATTTTAGATGTGGGGAGCCAAAAAAAATACTGATTTTTTAAAACTTTTATAACTTTTTTTGGTTTATTTAAACATTAAATGATAATTTTACAAATAAAACTTCATCAACAGTATGTCGGTGAAGTGATATTTACTTTACTTATTTATCCTTTAAGAAACAACAGCCTTTTGCCCAATTAATGATTTTACGATTTTACCCGATTGATGAATTTTACAGTATATGGAAAATTCAAAGCCTGACTGGAATTTAAACCCAGAACTTTAATACGAAAGGCACCAGTTGCTACCACGCTATCATGGAGTTTAAAGTGGTCATGATTTAAAAAACCAAATCTACTGTGTTATTTTAAAATTTTGTACTCCAGTCCTGATATTTGTTAAATTAGTCATCTCTACTTTTTTTTTACATACCTTTGTGTAATAATTTGTTAACTCCAGTCCCTTATAAGATTAAAGGAGCCACCATTGAACAAACAAAAAAATGATAATTGGATTCATTTTTAATTTTTAATAAAACTTCATCAATTGCTGGCCTCCATGGTGCGAGTAGTAGCACCTTGGCCTTTCAACTAGAGGTCTTGGGTTCAAATCCCGGTCAGGCATGGCATTTTTCATACACTACAAAATTCTATTTCCATATCCCATGCACACACTTTAAGCTTATATGGTGATATCATCAAGAAAAAAAATTCTAAAATCTTGAATTTTGTATGAATATGCATATATAAGTTATATATAAATCTTGTCCATTATTCAGTTAAGATTTGTTTTAATAAGTTTGTTTTAGGTAAAACACAAAAATGGAAATGGAAATATCATTTTACAAATTTCAAAAACTATTTAACAGCATACAGAAAAACTGCTCTTATCAATTTTTAAAAAATTCCCTGATCTAGAATTTATAAATGCTTAAAATTGAACACACCACTGCCAAACAAAAACAAAGAGGGTATAAGTATTACCGATTGATTTTCTGTTAGGAAGTTTATATATAGTAAAAATGAAAATATTTGTAATTGGAAAATAAGAATTATATTACACACATAGATTCTATAAAAAATTATTATTAAAAATTAAAATTTTGTAAAATTAATAACTTTTTAAATAAAAAAATAAAAAAATTTGGTATAGATTATAGTATCAAGATGCAACTTATAATGTTCCATAACCATGATTATAATGAGCAAATTCTTATGTATTGTATCATGTCAACACCATTTATTAACATGCTACCTTAAGTAGTACTATGCTTTAATACTTAGTATATATATATATACACTATTTCAAATTGAAATAAAATATCTTAAATATCTATATTGGAGTAATAACATAAGTTATGTAGTGATAATACATATGCCAGGTAATGTGGCTTATCAACAATTTATGTGTAGAAAGTACTGTATTCTTTTGAGGAGAAATGGAACTGGTCACTAACCTATCATTATACTAGTGCACCACAACAGTGGTGTTTAGTCTAAAACTAATGAGGAGTTTCAGTCCAGATTTCTTACTGATTTAATGTATCATCTTGTATTTTAAGGAAAACTTTTTATGTATATTTTAAAGTTTTATTATATTGTTTTGTTTTAGAGTTGTCACAGAATTCTTCGGCCTTATCTGATCTGGATAATAAATTCAAAAGGTTGGCACCAATGTTATTTCGTTATGAATATCGTAGTGATAAGGAACACATTACAGAATTAATGAAGAAGTTCTACTTATCTGAAAATAAAATCAGTCGTGAAACTATACCTCAGCTAACAAATGTATGAATTTAAGTACAATACCTTTTTTATAGAAACATTTATATCGATAATTAAAATTAATTAAACATCAAAAACAGGAAATGAATATTTTTATTTATTTATTTGCGGTTTATTTATTAATTCTAAATATTTTTTGATGTATACTTCATCTGCACATATATTATTACACTAACTCTAAAATTTAACGAATTATCTTATTTTAACAACTCTTATTAAAGTAATAAAAAGACCTTTTTTAATCGTGTTCAGGAGAGCAGTGAGGTAATAAAAATGTATAATATTCTGTTATGTTTTCTCCAACTGGTGTCCGGTTACTGGTACTGGCTTGCCAGGCCTGAGCTTGCTGCAGTGTTAGTATTAATGTACCGATATACATATATCCTGGAACAGACTCAGATTGACCGCTCCTGAGATGTTTGATTAATTGAAACCTAACTGCCAAAGAACACTGGTATCCACAGTTAGCATTCAAATCCATACAAAAGCAACTGCTTTTACAAGGAGATCGATCTTATCGGTCTCAACTTCGAAATCAGTTCATCTTACAATGATGAGTTTAACTACTAGACTGATTCAGCCAGTTTATTTTATTAGCGATCCAAGTTATTATTTTGATGAGATTAATCTCACAAACTCTTAAAGGTACAGACCAGCTTGCAAACTATTGGGAAAAAATAAGGAAGAAATCAAGGGTAGGATAGCCAACTAAAGTTACATATAAAAATTGTTATATCAGAGCTCTTATGTTGTGAGCTAATGACCTGAGCTCTTAAAAATAGAGTATGACTTTACTTGGAGAATGTTCATAATTGCTTGTAACCAGTTATCAGGATATTTGGAGGAGTTTTGGTATTTCTCATTCCATGATGAATTTTCCAAATGTGGGAAAATGGATAGAATATCAGATGAAAGAATATTAAATGGACATATTACTTCACTTCAATAAGGAAGAAAGGTAAGAGAGTATTTGAAAAAGAGATAGTACAGATTTAAAACCTAATCTGATCTGTATAGGAATTGTTGATGATGAATAATATTTAATACAATTACCAAGTAACTGTATTACATAAGTCGACCGAGTAACTATAAGTAGAAAGGTCGACCAGTCAGCCTGAATTTTATTTTTTGGTCACACGTTTGACTTACCCTCATGCATACATTGATTGCAGAACTACACTTTTCCATTTTATTCCATTTCTGCACTTCTACACACCACTGGGGTCATCATCTGTAAGCATCATATCCACAACATCTTCTCTTCAACCTTTCTTGCTATTTTTATCAATATATTATCATAACACAATGAATAACACTTCAGTTTCATGTTTCAAGTTATTCCTCCTTTTCTAATCTGGTTTTATGGAGCTTACAACTCATCGCCTTTTTTCTGGATGACAACAACTTAATTGATTTAGCGGTTTATTTTATATTTATTGTAATGAATAAAAAAAATACATTTTTTTAGGATAATTAATTTCTAGACCTAATCATATTTTGCTATTATTTATTTTATTTTTTAACCCCATCAGTACTTAATACAGTTGGATTGGCTTTGAAATGCTTTATTCATCAACATATCCCATGCTTCTTTTTACTCATGTGTTTTTGGTGGTTAGGAAGCACCTTTTATCACCTATCTGTACTATTATATGTAATATTTTGATAGTTGTCATGCCCTACTCTTGTTTCCTTTGGTTTGTTGTAAATTGGTTTTATAAGGTTCTATTGACACATATTTATTTCTTTGAAAGTATATATATTTCTATTTATTAATCTATTTAATGAGAAAATGGATCCATTGGTTCTTCAGAATTAATGTCAGGGTTTCTACAAATTCTCTGCATTCAGAAAGTTGTTGTGCATTGGAATTATGGAAGTGTAATGATGAAACTTTCATAATTATTACTTTGTATTCTTATTTCATTATTTTACAGAAACAGATGTTACGGTAACTAGAATAGTTTTTGGTGTTGAAAATAATCTCTTCCAACATCAATACAACGCGCACATATTTCAGTTTGTTTTCAAACACTTTAACCAGCTGTCTTGTATGTATGCAGTTATTGCGGTTTTTAGTGTTCATCAGTTTTGCTTGGTCTGTTGCGATACACTGCTTGTTTTGCTGCCCTCATAGAAATTAATCTGGGGGTGTCAGATCAAGTGATTGTTGCAGGCCACAAACCCTCGAAATGATTCATTCACCAAAGATATTTCTTAGAAAAGTCATTGATGTTAGCTACAGCTATCCATCTTGTTGGAACCAACCGTGATCGATTTTCTCCTCTGTGTACTGAGTAATGAAGTTTGTTAAAACTACAAGAACAGTCATTATTAACTGTATTTTTAAAAAATATTAGACCCATAATGCGTGTTTTACTCACATCGGCCTAGACTCCAATTTTTGCTTTGTGCAATTCATGAGAGTTAGTTGTCAACCACATTCGTGCATGTTATGAATTAACCCTTTGAGATGAAGTATGCTTCAGCTGTAAAGAATGTAATATTGAATTTTGGTGTAAGACATTTAATTAACGATTGACCATAATTTAGTCTTTTGTTATCAGTGCAACAGATATTTATAGGGGAAATGTTTCATTTCTTTTCTTACAGCTGTTGCCTAAAGTCTTTTGATTAGAGTTTGAACTGCATTGTTATTCAGGAGCAGGAGTATTTGGAAACTTTTCAGAAAATTTGTACATCATTAAGTCAGTATACTTGTCAACTTTACGAAAGTCTTGTTCAACGAGAAAAAATGCGTTCCTCTACTGAAAGAACCATTACATTTCTCACAACTATTGATTCTGATAAGTGAAACAAAGCACACTAGTTACAACTCAACAACTGATGTCTTGATTTATTACTGAGCAATGCCTGGTGAACCCTAGGGCAACCAACCTAATGCCGAAAGAACAGAATGCACCACATAATACAAAAGCACATTGCACTCAACTTTCCATACACACTTATAATGAGAACTAACAGGAATATAAATGCATTTCCATCTTATCCCAAGAAATACTTATTTGAGCAATACTACATTTCTCAACTGAATTACAGATGTTTTTTGTTCTGTGAAACTTATAAAATGTGTATTTGTTTTGTTATTTAACTTCTGACGTCATGCTAATTTTTTTTTATACTTCACTATTCATTTAATGAAAATATCATTTTTGATATTAGAAAACTGTACTATTATCATTTCTGCTAGTAACAAAGTTTTATCAAAATAAATGGTAAGGCTTATGATTTACCAGAATAGCTTACTGTTTTGCAACGTTTTATTTGTTTGGTAAAGTTTTTTAATTTTTTTTTTTTAATTAAAAATAAATTTATTTGATTATATTTTTTATCACATATTGAGGGTTATATTTCTTGTTTATCTGTAAAATAACGTTATATATATTATATATATATATATATATAGAGAGAGAGAGAGAGAGAGAGAGAGGACAAACATTTCTGTATTTTTTATTTTTCCAGATGTTTACTGATGCTATACTCTTGAATGGAATTTTGAAATCTCTTGTTCAATATAAAGGGCCTGTGTATTTGTACTACTTTAATCATAGAGGACAGTACTCGAATATTGATGGTGTTATCTCTAAATCACACCCACAAAATTTCAAGGATGAAATTATGTTATATTTAAAGAGTAAATATTTTATTTTTACTTTGTTATCATTAATTTTAATATTAAAGAATAGTCTTCAAAATGCCCAAGGTACTGTAAAAATATTTTACTTGGATGTACTTTTATTGTAATATTCTGCAACGTATTTCTACATTATGTTTGTACATGTCTATGTATGTATATATATAAATAGACATTCCATTGAGAGAATATATATATATATCAATGGAAGAGGTAATTTTTTTTTACGGTTGTGATTCATAGGATTATAAAAGCACTTGAGATACGTAGTCACCAGTCAGAGTTGTTTTTTCTGAGATTAAAGATGTTTATTTTATAACCAATCCAATCAAATGGTTTACAGATTGAAAGTGTCATTTGTAGGGAAGATTATTTCCTTTATTTTGGTAGCCTTGACAACAATATGCCTGATACAGGAACATGTTTAGCTCAGAAAAGAATATAAGTCTTTCCTTAATAAGCTTGGCATTGAATTTTTATTATTTTGAAGAAAGCTATGCCAATTTAAGGTGTAAATTCTATCTCAAGTCATTCACCTACAGTTTTTTCTTATAGCATTTGAATTTAAAGTGTATGTACCTACATAAATTGTGTAATATTTTCTGAAATGTATTTACATAATAAATTATACATCAAAAATTTTTTATACGTAATGTGCATACGCATATTAATACTGCTTTTATTGAACTAGATATATATTTTTAAACTAAAAATTAATTAAATTAAAAGTTATTAAACTAAAATATATATTAAACAATTAAAAAATTACTTGCATTATGTTCCACTTAAATTCCTGTTAAGTGCTGAGAAAATTTATACACAATCTCTGTGTGTTTGTTTATTTGTGTGTGTGTGTTTGTTTGTTTGTTTGTGTGTTGTGTGTGTGTGTGTGTGTGTGTGTGTGTGTGTATGTATGTGTGTGTGTGTATGTATGCATATGTGTGTGTGTGTGTGTGTGTGTGTGTGTGTGTGTGTGTGTGTGTGTGTGTGTGTGTGTGTGTGTGTGTGTGTGTGTGTGTGTGTGTGTGTGTGTGTGTGTGTGTGTATGTGTTTGCATGTTTGTTTGTTTGTGTGTGTGTGTGTATATGTGCGTGTTTGTTTGTTTGTGTGTGTGTGTAGTGCTGATGCATGCACATAACACACACTACATTTCACTAATGAACTCAACAATTAATCCATGACAAAATTTATACTTTATTTCCCTATTGAATACTCGTATGACCTCCTCCAGAAGTGTCTCCAACTACAAAACCTATTTCAATCTTAAGTGTAATACAAATACATCAACAATATGCAATATATTAGTAACTATTATGTATGGTTCATTATATAATAAAAGATTTTTTATGCTAAATCATTACAATGGACTTGTGGCTCATATTTTTTAGTATATCATAACTTTATTGATTATATAAAATTTACTTTAAAATAAATTATGTTATGCTGCATGAAGTAATGCATTAAACAGCACTCTATGTGTAGTTTAGGTTGATGGGATTGAAGGTAACATTTTTTTAAAATTATTTCATTGCTAATTGTTCTCTAAGAACCATTAAGCGAGTGAATTTTGTAAATGTTTCATGCAACTAAAAAGATTATTCTTCAGATATTGCAGATATGAGCAGCTTATTAATTTTATTGCCATGAAGATTAATAATCATCTTTAGAACCTGTAACATGTATTGGTTAAAATTATTTGCCAGAAAATTTCATGAGTTATTGTTAAGTGATGTCTTTGTTACATTTTCAATAAAATATCAAAATAATTTATAAAATATGAATATATTTTCTCATTTGTTTATTTTGTGTAACTGATATAGTATTTTGCAATTTTTCTTTTTAACAGGAGGTGTGTCTCATGGTGATGAATTACAGTATATTTTTCCTCAGTTAAAATCATTGCCAAATAGGAAAGAAGTAAAATTTTCTAAATTGGATGAAATAGTATCAAAAAACCTTTTGCAACATCTTACAGATTTTGTTACTCAACTGTAAGTTATCTTATTGTTATTCCTTTCGTATTCAGAATTGTGTGAACCATTCACTTTTACCCTCTTCCCATGTAATACAACTGTATTCATATCTTATGGTAATTATTTGATACAGCTAGAAAATTCTACATTAGCAGTTCAAAAGATTGTTTACTATATCAGGATTTCTCAACCTTTCAATATTTGCGACCCAAATTTCAATCATAATTTTGATTGTGCTCTCCCTCTCATACAATAATAGTCTATTTTGATGCTAAAGCTACACTACAACTAAATACAAACCTTAAAATTACCAAGAATAAGTAAATTTATTGATATTTGGCAATACTGATCTGCTGCATTGACAGAACCGGAATCAGTCCCTCTCTGTTGCTCTCCTGATTTGCTCAAACATTCTGGAACGTCTGCACGACCATCTGTGCAAACGTGTATAAATGCTGCACCTTGTTTAATTCCAGCCAGTCTCAATCAAGTCGATCCTTCTATTATTATCAGATCTATCATGAATGTGTATGTTGTTATTTGCATGTTAATTGTAGTTCACGGTATTAAATATTCACGGCAGTAGATTTATATAGAATCATTGATAAATTTTTAAGTGGGTGTAAGTGGGCATTAGATGATAGTGAATGATCAACAAGTGCACAGACGTAATATTCAGAAAGACAGAAATATTCTCAAGAATACTTAAATTTTGGGTTTACCAGTACTGAAGTAAATGAAGAAGAAAGACCGCTGTGTATCGTTTGTTCAAAGCGTTTGATAGCAGAATGAAAAATTTGGCATTGAATGAAAATTTTGGTATGAAACCTAATAAAATTAAACAACATTTAGAAACACTTCATAGTGAATACGTTAACAAACCACAAGAATTTTTCGAATAAAAATTAAAATCATATGGAAAGTAAACATCATTTTTAAAAAAAAACTTTGTGAATGAGAAAGCTTTACTTGTCTTTTACAAAGTTTCATACAAAAAAAAAAAATAGCCAAATGTAAAACCTCAACCAGTAGTAAAAAGCTTATTTTGCCAGCTGCAATTGAGATTGTAGAAACTATATTTGGAGATAATTTTGCCAAACAGTTGCAGTCCATACCTCTATCAGATGATACCGTTGCCCATCAAATTATTGGTGTAGTTGAAGATGTACATTATCAGCTTTTCGGGAAGTTGTACAACAAATTGTTTTCAATGCAGCTTGATGAGGTAACAGATAGCAATCAAGATGCTCATTTCATTGTCTATGTTTGATTTTGTGATGGTATCTCAGCAGTAGAACTACTTTTCTGCAAACCATTAGAACTCAAAGCAACAGCACTCATGTTATTTTCTATCTTAAATGATTTTATAAATGAGGCAAACATAGAGTGGAAAAATTGCATCGGAATATGCACCGATGGTGCTCATTCAGTGTCTGGAAAATTCCAAAGTATTCAAGCACTTGTAAAACAAAAATGTTCACAACGTGTCTGGACACATTGCATGATCCACAGTGGTTGCAACCGTAGTAAATTATATAAAAATGAAACCCCTAAAATCAAGAATTTTTTCTGCACTTTGTAAGACATGGGTGCAATACATTCAGCATTTCTATTTTATTGTAAGTCAAGATGGTTATCACTTGGGAAATTTTTGCAACATGTTTATGAATTAAGAGATGAAATCACCATTTTTCTAGAAGAGGAAAACCAACCAGAAGCCGAAAAGTTTCGAGATGGTTTATTTGTGATGGAATTGAGCTGCTTGGTTGACATATTCGAAAAATTAAATACTTTGAATCTTCAACTCCAAAGAATTAATTCATATATGTTGGATACTAGTGATAAAGTTAATGCTTTTTTGTAGAAAATTGGAATCGTGAAGCAGAAATTTAAAGCAAAAACCTAGAAATGTTTGCAAATGTGAATGAATGTATTAAAACCTACCAGGCTGAAGAACAACATGTGAAAGTTGTTTTTGTAATCATTGAAAATTACTTGGCCATGCTGGCAATTAAAAAGTATTACCTTGTGACAATAACCGGATAGCAAGTTACAAGGGAGTTAGGGATCCATTTCAAAATACTTGTGAAGGGCTCTCGACTGCTGAAGAAGAAATCTTCATAGACTTCACAGCAAGTGGCAAAATTAAAAGACATGTAAGTAATAAGGTAGATGATGAGTTTTCCGCACTAAAAACAAGAATATTTTGTATGCTACTACCATTTTCAACATCATGCCTTTGTAAAACTGGATTTTCTCCGGTGGCTGCTTTGAAGAAAAAATATAGATCTCAGCTAAATATTGAAAAAGAACTCTAAGAGTCTATCTCTAATATTAAACTTTTCTTCGAAAAACTTTGCTCTGCAAGACAAGCCCAAGGGATTTAATAATCATTAAATTTGTTTTTAATTTAGTATTGATAAGTTGATTATTAAATACATTGTGCAGTACTGATACAACCATATTTATAAGTATAAATGTGTATTTTATCTATTACGTCAGAATATATTTTGTTTTGTTTTCCTTTCAGTAAATCAATACATTTTTAATATTATTTTCTTTTCAATATGTTCACGCCTACCATTTAATATTATCATAATCCCATAGGGGGTGCGCCCCACAGGTTGCACTAGATGGATTGAAACTATTTAACTATAAATATGAATAAAGCTGTTCAGGGTGCTTCTTAGGTAAACGTAATGTTAATTTTGTGGATATTGATTATTGTTATTCTTGATGCCATAGTTAAAAATTTCTGGTTGATCTGTTAGATGACAAACTCTTATGCAATGATAAATAGATTTTGTTTATAGCGAAAGAAAGTCTGAACAGTTTCCAAAATACAAAAATCATTGTTTGGTGTCCATAAATATGAACTGCTTACACCAGTATTTAGTAAATTAAAACCACATGTTTATATATATTTATAAATGTATAATATTTGCTAAAAACAGCAGTTATTTATTCTTAAAAATAGCAATATCCACCTCACCTAAATCATACTACAAGATTGTTTTTTTATAACTCATCTTGATACTTATTATTATGCTTCTGTGCCATTTTTTAATAAATTTCTGGCTCATCTAAAAATGTTCCATGATTTTTTTTTTTAAATAAAATTTAAAGGGTTTATTTTTTCTATAACATTGTTACTCTGAAGATGAGTTTTTAAATGATATGCATTTGAAAAGAAATTAAATTAAAAAACCCTGAATTTCCTACATTTTTATTTCATATAAATATTTTCTCAGATAATTTCCATTTATTCCTGAATTGTTATCTATTTTAGCTTTACATTTTTAATTTACTATTATTTCATTGTTTCCATCCTTCTAAATACAAATTACAAAAAAAATATATTACTGTAGTTATATTAAAAAACTAAGGTTTCAAATAATTTCTTGTTTTATTATTAAATTCTTTAATTCTTGTTTTGCTTTCTTTTTTTTTTGGAGCTAGAAAGTCTCTCAGAAAAAAATGAAGTGCTAACATTTTATTTGTATTCAACAGTTTTGTGTGCATAATCACCAGTCTTATTAATTTTTGAGTTCTTCAAAGTAGGTGTTCTTAGCGTTCTTCACTTGTTTAGGAGATTGTTTTTACTATCAAGTTTTTTTATTCATTATTCTTGAGTTAATAAACTCTGCCTCTATGATCATTGATTTTAGCTGATATAATGAAAATATGCAATAAATTTTTTTGTAAATTTACGTGCCTTTATTATTGATATTACTCTTTATTCTTTCTTTTTCATTCCCATTGTACAATTAGGTATCAGATTTAATGGCATTCAGTTTGTTAATCTCATAATATTTTATCAGTTAATTTTTATATGGTTAGTTATCCTTTCTTTTAATTATTTGACACAATTTCATTTTTGTTTTGTTTAATTTAGTAGTTAAACAATTAAATCATTATAAACAAATTCTTAAAGTCATTGTTCCCAAGCAGGTGTGTTCAAATACAATGAATAACTCTGCACTCTCCTTGAATTTATAGAATCTGTAATGGGTGAGAAACATTTTTATATTCCATACAGAGTAGAGTTTATATTAATTCTACAAAGAATTGTTTCTGTTTTTGGCATTGACTGCATTTGAATGCATGTATGTTTCTAATGTAGTGAATGTTATATTTATTTTTATTTTTGTAAAGTAATATTTTTTTTTTATTGATTTTCAACATTTTATGATAAAAATTAAAAATCAAAACTGAAAATTTACTAAGATATATAATTTTTTTATTTTTAAACTAAGACTTTTCATTTTTAGGCAGGAAAAAATGGTGATTGTTTTCATGTAAAAAGTTTTAGTAACATTAAAAGAAGGTCCCTTTCATACAAAATTAAAATGTCAGCCGTAATCATACGTTAGAAATTTTATACCGTTTAATTAAATACTGCAAAAAATTGCCCTTAAGCATATTAAACAATGTGGAATTATAACTGTTAATCCTACGTATTGATTATAATTTTTTACTAATTGTAATTTTGCACTGAATTAGAAACTCGGCTTATTGATTTAGATTTCTATCTTTTTTTTTTTTTTTTTTGTTATATGATATGAAATTTCAGTTAAATCCTTTAAAATTCATGCTACTTTACATTAAATCAAGCATTAAAAATTACATTTCAATTTTATTTTTATTTTTAAAAATGCTTATATGTTGTTTTCTTATTTTGCATTTCAGAGATATATCAGATTATTGGCAAGAGACAAGTATAGAAAACCTAGAATATATGCATATGAATTCACATGAATTTATAATGAAAAAACATTTATTGAATGAAAGAGCTCAGTTTTGGTATCATTTGATTAATGAACCAGAACGGAATCAGGGTCATCATAATAAAGGAGAACTTTAAATTTCTTTATCAGTAATGCTATGTTTCAAATAATAAATGTCATACATAACTTACTTTTTTTTATAATTAAAATCAATGTATAGCTTAAGGAAAAGACCACTTGGAGGAGGGCCATAAAACTGATGTGATTTCATAAATTGTGCACAACATACTTCCACTACTGCATGCTGAACTTCCCACAATCTTAGAATTGTAAATAAAAAGCCATTTAAACTGGAATCATACCTTAACAGTATTTGAAAGTGCCCTAACAGCAACAAAAGAATAGCATTATATACATCTAATGGATATAATTTATGCAGCTTAATTTGCAACTGTCTTCCAGTGTTTATTTTTTTCTTTGTTACTGTTGTACTGATTTTTTATTGGGAAAATCAAAATGAATTCTGTATCTTGTAAAATACAGAATTGTAAAAAAATACAAAAGGAACATTTTTGAAGTGGGAGCAATTTGCAGTCTCAAAATGTAAGATTAATTTTTCTAATGTGTAGAATTTTTGGTACGCCTTGCAGGACAAAAAAGGTTTTATGGAGGTATGTTATATTTTTCCTGGATTTCCTTATTTGTTTATTAATTTGTAAATACAAATATTGTTATTGTTACATTTTATAGAAATATAATTTTTTTATAATGTTGCTGTTATAAAATGTTAATGATTATCCAGTTAATGAAATGTCTGAACTAAAATCCTAACCAATCATGAACTTTTTATAAAATAAATTGATCATTTTTTGTTTCACAACTATCCAGTTAATGAAATGTCTGAACCAAAATCCTAACCAATCATGAACTTTTTATAAAATAAATTGATCATTTATTGTTTCACAACTATCCAATTAATGAAATGTCTGAACCAAAATCCTAACCAATCATGAACTTTTTATAAAATAAATTGATCATTTTTTGTTTCACAACTATCCAGTTAATGAAATGTCTGAACCAAAATCCTAACCAATCATGAACTTTTTATAAAATAAATTGATCATTTATTGTTTCACAACTATCCAATTAATGAAATGTCTGAACCAAAATCCTAACCAATCATGAACTTTTTATAAAATAAATTGATCATTTTTTGTTTCACAACTATAGTGGGGTACATTAGGGGATGATTTGCTAGGACCACACCCAATTCCTTAATTTGATTTATTAGGTGCATCTGTATGCAGCAAAAAATGCCTCTTCATACAAATGTTATTTTAGATAGATCATTACCTCTAGATGCCATTACAGTAAGAAACAGTTTTCTGTTGAAGATTGCTTACTATGACTATTTAATGTAAAATTACATACAGTTTGGTTTGTGGATAAAAAGACCTCAAAATCCAACAGTCAGATTTACGTAAAGGAAAAAAGATTTAGCCAGTTCACTTTTACATTTCGTGGTTGGCTATCTAAAGCCAACCATAAAAAAACCATCTGAGATGGTTTTTTTATGCTTAGAACTTGTGCTTAGAGTTCAGATTCCGAAGACACGATATAATACACTATCAATAACCCAGTATTTAAATTATTATCCAATGTAACATTTTAAATAAATCTGCCCGAACTCAGATTACTAAATTTTATACTTTTTACACTTTTTATGCTTAACATGATGTCTCTTCAGTTATCCTGATGTTAGCTTCTTTATGAATTAAGTATTAGAAAATTAATGTTTTTCTTAGTTTTTAAATATTTTGAAAGCTTAAGAAATCCATTATCTAAAGTAAATATTTATACCTTTTTCAATAATTAACAACTTTGATAAAACTATCAGGAGTAAAACTATCACAGTAACTATCACATAACTTTGATAAAACTATCACAGCTCTCTAATATTCTCTATCTAGTGCTTGTCATTTCATTTTGGTATACCCCTACATTCTCATCCCTAACAATCCCCCATCAGAAATATGAGATTTTTTTTAAAATGAGCATGATGAGTAATCAAAGAAAATTATTATAAAAAATACTCAATATACAGTTTATAGAACTAGGTACGTCCTCAGGCAAAGGTGGCAAATCTTCCGAGAAATACAAATATTCTGTTACAAGACAACAACTGTAAACAAAACAATTATTAATGGCTGCAGAAATTTTATAATGACAAATTTTTTTTTTTTTTTTACCTTAATATTTCATTTTTATAATATGTTTATTTGCTGAAATAGATTACTATTTGATAGATTAATTTTACCATGTATAATTAAGTTTTTGTTAATTAGCACGTTGCAGTTCATGTATTATCCTTAGCACAATCAGATAAATGAAATAGAAAAAAAATAGTTTAAAAACATTATAAAAATAATAAAATCAGTTTAAAATAAGAACCTAAAAGAAAAATATATATATATTAAATCATAATGCTGTGCTGACTTTAAAAGTAAATTTATTATTCCTGTTTATAGAAGCAGAAGCTTATTACTTTTTTCTAGAAGCTGTTTCTTTTTTTTAAATATGGATAGACTTAAAAAAAAGTTAATAAAAAACACAAAAGTACGAAATCTTGATTAAAAAAAGAAAATAATTTAGATAAATGGTATTAAGAGACCAAGTAGATCTAATTAATGTATTAATTAAGAAAGAGTTCTAAGAAAGCACTTAAAAATTTTACGTTTTTCCAAACTCTGGAGAAATCTCAGATCTGGGCACATCGTCCCAAGCTCTTAGGATGTCATCATCGCTTATAAAATGCCCCTCTTTCAGTTTGTTCGTTACCTTATAGGAACAGCCTTAAGTCATATGGAACAAGGTCAGGACTGCAGGGAGCGTGCTTTAACAATTTTGGTCAAATGCTCTGAGTAAACTTCGGAGTGTTATCGTAGTGAAGACACTACGTGTTCATCCTTGAGTTTGGGTGCAACTTCATGAGAGTTTCAACAACTTTGGGCAGGCATTTCTCGGTATACTACTTATCTGTAATTGTTCTCTAGGTCTCCATCACCTCGCACGAAAACTACTCTTACACTAAAAAATACAGCCACCATTCTCTTCTCCACTGATCTGAATTTTCAAACTGCCATGCTGGTTTCCTCATATTCAAACATTGACACTTTGTTCTGAGCCTTGGTCAGAATATCATAATAGTACAGCCAAGAGGTACAAAGTTTTCCAACTTGAAGGTGATCTCTCAGAATAGCATGAACTGGAGTTGCAGTAATGCCTAAGTTCATTTTTATTTTGGTGGTAGGTTACATGTCTGTCTGCCTAAAACATTTTTCGGACTACAGTGATTTTCCCTTGTCACAGACAAAAATGGTTGACCTGACCTTGGAGCATACGCAAAGTTAAAATTTCATCTTTAAACTTTTGGTTCCACCTAAATATTGCTGTTTGATGAGAAGAATACTCTCCTAGCACAGAAATCATTTCCTCTAAACACTGACCAACACTTAACCATGTGCAGAATTGCCCGGTAATTGGTTTTTAACCACGATTACATAACTACCACTTTTCACTAACCTATCCTGACACCCACTGTTCACATGCGATTCTTGCATTTGGTTACTTTTAAATTCTAATGCCTTGTGCTGTAAAGGTGCTGGAACATTTTAATATAAACACAATTATTTATGTCACTAAAACATAATATATAAGAATTATGAGATGCTGTGGTCATCTGAACTGAGGAAAACAACAGTAACTGTTGTTTTCAAATAAAAATATATTTTTATTTGAAAAAAAAATAATATATACATTTTTTTCAAATATTTATAAGCACATGTAGCAATTAATATAGACAATAGCAACAGTAATTAACATATGTTGTAGATAAATAAGCCAAGTACTATTTTTGACTAACAGTTTATATAAATATTACTCTTTAATAAGCGAGTAACTGTCTAATGCATAGAACAAGTAAATATAGCATAAACAAATTTGAATTAAAATAACATTAGCCTTAAAAGTAAACATAACCTTGATGCTAAATAGTCTTGATGTGATGGTGTGAACAATTTTGTAAAAGTTTAATATTTTCAGTGGATAGGCTGTCGTTAAAAATGTAATGTTTAACACAGAAACCTTAAATATGGAAGTAATAGGAGATTGTAAATAAACAGTTAACTTCTCATGATTGGTAACAAAGATAGTTTTTGTACCGGTCTCAGTAGTATTCCAAATGGCATTTTGATATCAACAACACGTACCAAATTATCTGTTCCTGCAAATGTTTTTATTATTAAACCGTGTTTCCAGTGAAGAGGGGAAGTATATTTATCTGTCAATACTATATCTCCTTCACAGACATTCCTCTTAGGAGTTTGACTTTAGTTGCGTTGTTGCAAATGATTAAAGTAATCCTTTAACCACTTATTCCAAATACTTTGGATAAATTTTTATAATAATTGCTAACAGACTAAACAGTTAATAGGAATTTCAGTGAAGTCAGGGTCAGGAATTTTAGTAATAGCAGATCCAATGTGAAAGTGTCCCCAGACGTTAATGGTTCTGGATCTTTTGAATCAGAAGAAAGAGCACGTAGTGGTCGTAAATTTAAAATAGCTTCAATGTGTGTGAGTACAGCCTTAGTTGAAAGGCATATAAATAAGCTAATATAAGATTTTGAAATTGCCTTTGATCTCTACCTACCATGATGAATCATTAATGGGCCACCATAATGTACAGCACAACAAGAGAGAAGAGGTTTAGATGGAGTAAGTCGAACAGCTGGTAATGGACCAAGTTGTTGATCTAATCTTTTTGTATTAAAGTGAAAGCATTTTATGCTTTATAATGGATCTTATAGTGATTTTTCCATTGATGAACCAAAATCTTTCGTGTAAAGAAATTATGAAGAAATTTAATTCTTCCATGCAAAAGACATAAATATTTGCTTTCAATTATTAATTTTGCTAAGTGTGCATTAGTATGTAGAATGATTTGATGTTTATTGTTATATGATAACTTGAAATTCTGATGGTGACCAACCACCTTCACAAAGCATGCCATTTGACTGTATGAAAGGATCGAGAGAGAATAGTTTACTTTATCAATTTGATGATTACTTTGTAATTCACTCATTTCTGGATTGAACTACTTGTGTTTCAATTGTGAATTTCTTATTAGAACATTAAGTGTTAGGGTTAATTCTTTATAGTTAATATCCCATTTGTTCTATTAGAGGAATTGATTTTATATTATGAATTAATCTAAGGCAATAACTGAAGGTTCAAATTATTTAAATAGACATGAAGAATCTTCAGTAACATCCTTTATTAATGTAGTAAAACATGATGAACTGACATGCCTTACACTCCACAAAATCACATTCAGGTGAATAGGCAAATTTATTAGAGAAATAATTATTGTTTGTCCAGTGAATGGAATCTAGTGATAACCAAAAAGGACCATGCCACCATAAATTGAATTTCTGAATTTTTCCAGGGAAACAATCTCAGGACAATATAAACAAGGCTTGTGAGATGAATTAATTTGGTGCCGCTTGGTATTAGAGATAAATTGTTAAATTTACAAAACTCGATTAGTTACAAATATTTTCCACTTTGAAGACTCAATGTGAATCCAATGAATGCAATCATGGAATCTGAATATAAGTGAATATTGTTGATGTGAGTGTTCAAAGATAAAAGTAGTTGGTTAGACAAGTAAGTTAGTAGCAAACAAGCACATAATTCAACTCTTGGTAGGGAAATCTATTTGAGCAGTGAAACCCTCTGATATATATATATATACACAAGGTCTGTAAATAGTGCAACACTGTAAGAGCAACATTGTGCAATCAAGTTTTGCGTTAAACTCTTTGAGAATGTTACTGAAACTTTTTCAAAATTTAAAATGGCATATGGAGATTACGCTGTGTCACAAACCGAAGTTTTTAGGTGGTTTAAAGCATTTTCAGATGGCCAGGAATCGGTTGCAGACAATCCATGTTCTGGATGACCATTAACGTCAAAAAGTGACGAAAATGTTGAGCGAATCAGAGACTTGATATGGTATGACCATATCATTAACTGTCAGAATGATTGCAGAAAAATTGAATTTGAACCATACCACAGTCCATCAAATTTTGACAAACAAATTGTATATAAAAACTGTTTGTGCAAAATTGGTCCCAAAAAACCTCACTGTTGAACAGAAAAACAACAGGATAGAAGTGTGCTGCAATCTTCTATGGCAAATTGAAACTGAACCTGATTTTCTAAAAAAATGTTATTACTGCTGATGAATGTGTCGATATTTGAGTACACCCCAGAAACAAAACACCAGAGCAAGGAGTGGCACACTTCAAACTCACTACGTTCCAAAAAAGCAAAAATGAACAAATCAAAATCATGCTAATTTGTTTGTTCTGTAGTAATACCATTGTCCATAAGGAGATTTTGCCTACAGGACAGACTGTAAATCAATATGTTTACCGAGAAATTCTTGAAAGACTGCGTTCTTGAAAGAGTTGCTCGTGTGAAACCAGCCATCAAAGACAATTGGATGCTGTATCATGACACTGCACTCTCAATTAATGAGTTTTTGGCAAAGAAAAACATTCTTGTTTTTTCTCAACCCCCTTATTCACCTGACTTGACTCCCTGCGGCTTTTTCCTGTTCCCAATTTTAAAAATTATGTTGAAGGACACCATTTTGGAACAGTAGAAAACATAGAAAGAAATGTAACCAACCGTCTGGAGAATATTCCAGTTTCTGAGTCCCAACATTTCTGTGAAGAGTGGGAAAACCATTTGAAGTATTGCGTGGCTTTCCATGGGAACTATTTCAAAGGTCCATATGTAATTGGTTTTTAAATAAAAAGTTTTTCTGAACTAGTCTCATTATCTTTGTTATTCTACTACATTTCATTACTTTCCTTTTGCTCTTGTTTATTTTCATGCGGTAGTTCTTACGTAGGACTTCATCCATGCCTTTCATTGTTTCTTCTAAATCCTTTTTACTCTCAGCTAGAATTACTATATCATCAGCAAATCGTAGCATCTTTATCTTTTCACCTTGTACTCTGTTACTCTGAATCTAAATTGTTCTTTAACATCATTAACTGCTAGTTCTATGTAAAGATTAAAAAGTAACAGAGATAGCAAACATTCTTGTCGGACTCCCTTTTTTATTACGGCTGCTTTTTTATGTTCTTCAATTATTACTGTTGCTGTTTGGTTCCTGTAAACGTTAGCAATTGTTCTTCTATCTCTGTATTTGAACCCTATTTTTTTTAAAATACTGAAGATTTTATTCCAGTCTACGTTATCGAATGCCTTTTCTAGATCTATAAATGCCAAGTATGTCGGTTTGTTTTTCATTAATCTTCCTTCTACTATTAATCTGAGGCTTAAAATTGCTTCCCTTGTCCCTATACTTTTCCTGAAACCGAACTGGTCTTCTCCTAACACTCTCCTCTCAATTATTCTGTATAGAATTCTAGTTAAGATTTTTGATGTATAACTAGTTAAACTAATTGTTCTTTATTCTTCAGATTTATCTGCCTCTGCTTTCTTTGGTGTCATGACTATAACACTTTTTTTGAAGTCTGACGGAAATTCCCCTTTTTCATAAATATTACACACCAGTTTGTATAATCTATCAATCACTTCCTCACCTGCACTGCGCAGTAATTCTACAAGTATTCCGTCTATTCCAGGAGCCTTTCTGCCATTTAAATCTTTTAATGCTCTCTTAAATTCAGATCTCAGCACTGTTTCTCCCATTTGATCCTCTTCAACTTCCTTTTCTTCCTCTATAACACCATTTTCTAATTCATTTCCTCCCTATAACTCTTCAATATATTCCACCCACCTATCGACTTTACCTTTCGTATTATAAATCGGTGTACCATCTTTGTTTAACACATTATTAGATTTTAATTTATGTACCCCAAAATTTTCCTTAACTTTCCTGTATGCTCCGTCTATTTTACTAATGTTCATTTCTCTTTCCACTTCTGAACACTTTTCTTTAATCCACTCTTCTTTCACTAGTTTACACTTCCTGTTTATAGTATTTCTTAATTGTCGATAGTTCATTTTACTTTCTTCATCACTAGCCTTCTTATATTTTCTACGTTCATCCATCAGCTGTAATATATCGTCTGAAACCCAAGGTTTTCTACCAGTTCTCTTTGTTCCGCCTAAGTTCGCTTCTGCTGATTAAAGAATTTCCTTTTTAACATTCTCCCATTCTTCTTCTACATTTTCTACCTTATCTTTTTTACTCAGACCTCTTGCGATGTCCTCCTCAAAAATCTTGTTTACCTCCTCTTCCTCAAGCTTCTCTAAATTCCACCGATTCATCTGACACCTTTCCTTCAGGTTTTTAAACCCCAATCTACATTTCATTATCACCAAATTATGGTCGCTATCAATGTCTGCTCCAGGGTAAGTTTTGCAGTCAACGAGTTGATTTCTAAATCTTTGCTTAACCATGATATAATCTGTCTGATACTTTGCAGTATCGCCTAGCTTTTTCCAAGTGTATATTCTTCTATTTTGATTTTTAAATTGGGTGTTGGCAATTACAAAATTATACTTCGTGCAAAACTCTATAAGTTTGTCCCCTCTTTCATTCCTTTTGCCCAGCCCGTATTCACCCACTATATTTTCTTCCTTGCCTTTTCCAATGCTTGCATTCCAATCTCCAACTATTATTAAATTTTCATCTCCTTTTACGTGTTTAATTGCTTCATCAATCTCTTCGTATACACACTCTACCTCATCATCATCATGGGCGCTTGTAGGCATATAGAAGTTAACAATCGTTGTCAGTTTAGGTTTTGATTTTATCCTTACTACAATGATTCTATCGCTATGCATTTTGAAATACTCTACTCTCTTCCCTATCTTCTTGTTCATTATGAAACCTACTCCTGCCTGCCCATTATTTGAAGCTGAGTTAATTATTCAAAAATCACCTGACCAAAAGTCGCCTTCCTCTTCCCACCGAACCTCACTAAATCTTACTACATCTACCTTTATCCTATCCATTTCCCTTTTTAAATTTTCTAGCCTATCAACCGTTACTTCTAACATTCCACGCTCCGACTTGTAGAATGCTATTTTTTAATTTTCTGGTGATCCCTTCCTTAGTAGTCCCCACCCGGAGATCCGAACGGGGGACTAGTTTACCTCCGGAATATTTTACCAAGGAAGGCTCCTTCATCATTGCTATATAAAACTGCAGAGAGCTACATTTTCTTGGAAAAAAGAAGCTGTAGTTTTCCATTGCTTTGTAGGGCTCCATTGCTTTCAGCTGTGCAGTACTCAGAGGACTGAGTGATGTTGATATGGCGGTTTAAGTTGTCCTGACTCATGCCCTTAACAACTACTGAAAGAGCTGCTGTCCTCTTTCAGGAATCATTCCTTAGTCTGGCTCTCAACAGATACCTCTCCGATATGGTTGCACCTTCGGTCCAACTACTCTGTATCACTGAGCACTCAAGCCCCCTCAGCAACGGCAAGGTCTCGTGATTCATAGAGGAGGCTGATATTAGCAGTGGAAGTTAATTTTTATTTAGAAAATGATATGAGTTGATATAATTTGTTGTTTCATTGTTAATTATTAGTTATTGTTTATTATTACCAATATTACAGCATTGCTATTGTCTGCATTATGAATGGAAAATGCAATAAAATTGATCATGCATTGTATTTTATTATTAACACGATTTTTCCGTCATTTCAAATTTGAAAACTCAATAACGAAGATGTTAACAGAAAAATGGCATTCACCATTGTTTTTCTTTGTAAAATTTTAATCCGAAATCATGTATCATACGTCAACCTTACTATTTGAAAAATTAAGTTTGATTCAATATGGCGGAAAAAAATTTAAAACCCACCATAATGCAGATCTTTTTAACTGTGGTGAACCCCATTTCTTTCTCCCTCCAAAGACCTCTCAGGTATGCAGTATAAAGCTGTTTCCATACTTAAATATCACTGTATAAACACTTATAACTGCATTTCAAATGCTCTTTCGATCTTGTACAGGAACTGTAATATTGATCTGCAGATGTGTGTGCGCTTTTTTTTAATTATATTTACACATTTTTTTTTTTTTAAGAAAGATTCGGTGATTATATTTCTTCTTCGCTTCCATCCCCCCAATTTAGCGAATACACTAGCTGCAGAGGCCCTGTGGACCAGTAATCGCTAGCGCATAGATTTGAGTGTATTTAGCGAAAGATCGGATCTGTACATTTTATGTCGGGTGAGTGCAATCAAAACATAAGGCTAACCGAATTAATTTCCGGATAACCGGTCGATCAAGAGTATATCCGATGAATTAAACAGTTAGCACTCAACCTACTGATACTTACGCCATTTGAATCGTAAAAATCGGACAAGCGGTTGCCGAGATATTATGGTGGCACCCCATCGTACCCCCTCCAACAGTCATTTGTAATGTTTCCTTAATTTTATCAAAATGTAAATTTTTTAATGATTTCTATTCTCTTAATTTTTTCATCCATAAAAACCTTATAAAAACTCTGTTTTTTTCTCTTTTTATTATTAAAATTTGCAATTTTATTCTTTAATCAATTTGCTCATCTGATTGATAAAAAGATCTGTGAATAAACATGGAGACAATTTTACACTTCATTGAAAATTTAGTAAAAAAGAGCATATCTTTGGCTCTACCATTGTGTAAGTTTATATTATTATCAGGTAATTTAACCTGTTAAGTTTTCTACAAGGTAATTTTTTCTGGCTTCAAATATAACTGAATTCAATATTTGGAGGTTTAGGATTTGATTTGCACTCAATTATTAAACTTTTGAACACTATAATCAAGAGAGTCAGTGCAGCAGTGATTCTCAACGTTTTAGCTCCACATTCCCCAAAAATAAAAAAAATATATATAAATATTTTGTGACCCCCAACCCAGTGAAGGCTAGTTAAAATTATTTAGCTGCATTGATAGCAACAAGTTTGATTACGCCTGCATGAAGTGTACAAACATGAGCAATTTACAGGTTCCAACTTTATGGGTATGTATGTCCTGTTCGAACATGTATATGATATATTTGAACACGTCATGCTCTCAGCAGTATAAAAGAGGCATAAAGTTTTGCAAAACGTCAGCTTAGTTCAAATGCGAAGCATATATCTGCTCCCTTCATTTAAGTTTTTAAAAGCATAGATTCACTGAAAATAATAATTGAGGTTTTGGTTTTTTAGTGTGCAGTCAAACAGTGTAACTTATTTTTTTTTTAATTAGATGCTTATGCAAAATGGATAAGTTTGTGAAAAAATGAAGATTTTTTATCCATTTACCATTTACATTCAATGAATCGATTGGTAAAAAGATTGTACAATGACAGTTATTTAAATAATGGTTATATCTCATTAGATGGAAAACCACAGTGCATGTTTGCTTTCAGGTCCTCTCCTATGAAAGCATGAAGCCATAAAAATTAATTCAACTTGGAAACTAAACATCTGGCTCATAAAAGCCTTTGGAATTTTTCAAAAGAAAATTACGTACTTTGAGAAATCAACAAACTTCTATTTGTAAATCAAACCATACTGATAAAACTACACTTGAAACATCTTACATAGCATAAGAGTAGCTAAGATGTCCAACCTTGTACAATTGCAGAAAACCTCATATTGCCTGCTGCAGTTGATATGGTGTTTTAATAGGCATGGAAGAAGCAATAAAGAAGGGAAAAATTCTGGTTTCTAATGACACAGTTTCAAAGCAAATCAATGACGTAGCTGCCAATGTTTGCAATTAGATAGTTAGTGAGTGAGTACAACTGAATTTCAACAAATTCTTTATAAAGATTTAAAAATGGTTAATTTTATTAAAAGTCAACCATTACAGAATAGACTGTTTGCTAAACTATGCAATGAAATAGGTGAAAAGAAAAAAAATCTCTTCTTTTCTATACAGATGATTATTGCAGGTGAAAGTGTTAACCTGGTTATTAGAATTGTGAAATGAATTAATCTTATTTTTCCAGGATAAACAAACACCATTCTCAGTATTTTTACAGAATAATGAGTATGTGTTGCTGTTGGCTTTCTTAGCTGATGTATTTTCACATTTAAACGACTAAAATGTGAATTTACAAGGGCCTGATAAAAACATTTTTATAATAACAGACAAAGTTCATGCTTTTATTAAGAAGTTTGATATATGAATTATTTTCCTTCAAAGCAAAAAATGTGATATGTATCCACTAACTTCTGATTATATTGAGAAAAATTATGATGAATTATTCACCACAATTTGGATACCATTAAAATGCATTTCTTGAGTACATCTTATGCTTGTCCCCCTTTTTTATAGTTAAAATTATAAAAACAAATATCTCTCTCTGTGCGCGCACGTGCGTGTTTGTGTAAAACACTTAATATAATATTACTTTTTTTTAATGGAATTATTTTTTAACAGAATATATTTTTTTTATTTTTTAAATGCAATCATATACTGTATCTGTAATTTCAAATAAACCTCGTCACACCACAATTTTTTTTTATAATTAGTTTTTTTTTTAATGGCAAAATAGAAATATACCATTATCGTTTATTTTTACATTGTTATATTTATATTATTATTTTTCTACATTGTCACTCTCACTCTACATATTCACCTCTTACTCTCAGTATAAATGTTGTATTTGTTTTTGAATACAAATTTTTAAAATAATCAGTGTTTACCATTTATTTTCTCATTGCAAATTACATCACTTCTTTATCAAAGCTGAAGTGTTGGTATTTAGATAATTCTTCAGTTCTGAGATCAGATAGCAATGTTAAGGAACACCATGTCTGATCTTATGCCAAATGTGGCAGCACTGAAAAATCCAGACAGAAAATTGTATCTTTTGTTGTTTCACTTGTGTAAGGTCTGGCTGGTGGTGTGTATTAAAAAATTTTACATTTTCATACCAACCTCTGATTTTTTTTTAAAGAATTTATTTAATTTTCAGAATTCTTCTATGTTTTGTTTGCAAGAGACTCTGTAAGAATAATCTTCAGAATTCTAAAATCTTTATCTTCCCAGTTGTAGCTTAAGTTTTAAATCTTTTGAGCTGAATTAATTTATTTTTACAGTATTTCATGAACTTCCTTTTGTTTGTTAGTGTACCTAATCTTCATCACCTACAGTGATCTTCAAGGAATCTTCACTTTCTTTTTTGAAAATATTTCAGGCGTTTTTGAGAAATGTCAACTCTTTTTTCATTTCATCAGATGACATGTCCAATACCCAACCGGTACAAATTTTCTGAAATCCAAGAACACTCATATATTCTGTTTATCTGTAGCAATTACTAGGATAACAGCAGCTCTTTTTGTTAGATGTAACTGTTTCCACAGATCATTTTTCCAATGTAAGCTTGATGAATCTATTCAGTTATAATCATAGATCTTCCATTTCATGTACATTCAAATCTTTTAAGTACCTTACCCGACTCAATTCATCTGTGAATTTCATTTGGAGGAATGATTTCAATACAGCTCATGTTTTAAACCAGGTGTCTGAACAATTTCCCATTTCATTTCATTGAGGAGGAACTGCAAGCCTGATATTTTCACCATCAATTATGATATAATAAAGATGTCTTTTGATTTTATAGAACTAGTTTTATCCCAGTTTGTGTGTTATAACTGAAAGTTTTACAGTGGAAACAAAACGTTTTAGCCCACCATCATATATAAGCATATATTTAAGAAAAATACATTGTGTGAATTTTTTGTTTTTCACTTGTTTAGTTGTATTCTTTCTGCTCAGTCTGGTAACCAATTGTTATTCTAGCAATCTTTGCCTCAACATTGTTCAAACCTATCTGGTTATTCCCCATTTTGAAACATTAGTATGAAAAGAGGAATAATCAGTTTGTTTCTACACGTGTAGACAAGCTTAGCACTTAGGAATATTCCCTTATGAAATAGATGTCTGGCAATTAAAGGTATTGATGCAAAAAAGTAAATCAGGCAGTTTGTGCAGCAGTAACTATTTGGACTAAATAAAAATTATAAATATCACCTTGTGATATTTATATTCACAGTTTCACTGATTTTTTGAAAAAATAAATGGTTGAGTTAGTAAATGGTGTAGCTAATTCACTAAGTATTAATTTTGTTCATTTTATTTAAATACTATAGAGACAATCTTATCTGCTTCAATTATGAAGATTTGTTACTGTTGCCGTATTGAACCAGATTGATTGCACTTGACCAAAAGTGTTTCTTAACTAATCAAATTTTAGCTGTCGGCTTCAATTGACATGTGTAATATCTAATTTGTATCGATAGAAATTTTCAGGTCAAAATACTTAACGGTGATGAATAAAAAGAATAGTTTAGTTTTTAAACTTATTAAATTGTCATTATATTTCAATTATCCAAGTCTTTAGAATTAAATGTTAATTTTGAGTTTGAAAATAAAGCTTAGAAGCTAATATGTCTGTGCATCAGATGGTGTTTCTACATAACCATTTACTTATGCTCTCAGTCCATCACAGTCTTCTTTGTATTACTTTCTGTTTTCCTTTAAATGAAGTTTAAACCTTCAAATTTTCAAAATTTCTTTTTCTCATAAACAATCTGCTTCTTCCCAGACACCTAAATGACTTTATATGTTCTATTATTTTTCCTGGCTGATATATTAATGGAGTCTTCTTTTTTGTTAATGCTCATAAATTTTCACTTATCCATTAGTGTTTTTTTCTATGATTTCCTTTAATCCAAACTCTCTTATTTTTAAAATTCTCTTCATTATTAACTCCAGTTCTATCAAAGCATACTCATTTAAATTAATTTTATAATAATCTTTATTATTTCTCGTTAAAATATCTCTTACTTTACTATTTTAATTTATTTTTTATTAATTTTTCAGAATATTTATTCACAATTGGTGATAACTGTTTTGTTGAGTTGCATCTTTGTCTCACTCTTCTTTTTAAGTCCATTTCTTCATTTCTTACTCTTCACTTTCTGTCTCACTTGCAATTTCTTTATTAAATAATCTTCTGTTCTACTTTATACTAAATAAATAAATTTAATATCTTGCCTGTGGAACCAATTATATATGTTGCATACAAGCAATTATATTAAGGTGTCTTATCCTCTTCATCATTTCCCTTCTGTGTGGCAGTTGTGTTTTTCTTCTGTCCTCATTTATTTATTTTATACCATACTGTTTAATTCAGAATATTAAATACTGATTTTTAAAGGATTAAATTTGTACCAGTCCTGGGTAACCGCTACATACCATTTGAATATAAAATTCAGAAATAATTTTATCAATGACTAACAAGTAGTATTAGAAGAGGTGAAAGCTTTCACAGTATGGGTGACCTGTAATGCTCCAGTGGAAATACAAATACCAGATAATAGGGTATTGTAATACGTAAAAATTATATGCATTAAAAAAAATTCTGCAGTCAACATCTTAAAAAGTATTTATAGCATACTCCAGACTATTTAGTCAAATGCTTTCTGAGCTAATAAAACAATATGTAAAATCCTGTTGGAATATTTGCTCTATCAGCAACCCTAGACATGCCCAAATACATCTCATGTCTCTTTTCTCAGTCTAAAGTATAATTGCTCTTCTTCATAAAAATTAATTGCTGAGCAGTCCTTAAAATATTTACTCTACAGACATGTTCAAATGACAAGTATAAATGCAGAATTAAATTCAGTTCAAATGAAATATGAATTTCAGTGTACAAAATATAGAGAGAAAGTTTTAGGTTGGATGGAATTATTTTGGACAGCTGGAATAATTACTTTACCATTAGCAGCTTGGTTAATCATTCCAATGCACCTTAATTATTATAACTATATTTTCTTTGATTCTTGGAAATTATATGTGCTAGCTTGTTCTCTTCCTGCGGTATTTCTTGGTCTTTGGTTATTGTGATTTCCAGAAAGTCCAAAATTTTTATTGGAATGTGGTGAATATGATCAAGCATTAGAAATTTTACGACGTATGTTTACTATTAACACTGGACACGATTCTGTAACATATCCTGTAAGTAGAACAGCGAGTAAGCAGTTTCTCTTATATTTTGGTATAATACAATACTTTTAATTTTATTTAATAATTAATTAAATTTTCTTTTGATATGAAAATTAGGAGAGTTTACCAAATTTTCCCTCAATGAGGTGAGAGAAACACGTATAAAAAGGAGAATAGCTATTGTATTATTATGTTGTGAATGTAATGCATAATATAATATCACATCACTAATAATGTGCTAATGGAATATTTGCTTAATATAAAGATTTTGGATCTACCTCTGGTGTTATCATTCTTTGGTCATTTGAGTTCAATTAACAGCCCTTGTACAAGACATTGGATAAAACTTAGTCTGAAAAGACTATAATTTAACCTCAAACACTCATCTAATTGAGCATTTATAATACTTACAGTTTTAGGATCCATTTCTTAAAAATTAAAAATCAAAAATTTACTTCTCATATCCATACTGAAAGCTATAGTGTATCTACTTACGCCCATTAAACACTTTAATTCATGTATTTATGTAGGATTTTGCTGCAGGATAAAAATACCTAAATTAAGAGATTAATTTAAAATCATTGTTAGGAACAAATTTTTTTAGTTAAATTCTGATTCTGTGATATATACAATAAATTGCTTCTAATAAATCAATATTTTGGAAACAAAAATACAATTAAATATAAAGAATGGTCATAATAAACTGAACATGTATAATGTCAGACATATTCAGATCATAGGTTTGTTTGGATTATCAAACTGTTGGTATTATTTATATAAAATATAAAAACATACTTTTTACAACAAAGAATTTTTCAATGAATATATTATAATCACTAAATAAATTTTTCATATTAGATTACTTTGTCTAGAAGGAATCTATTACTCTTCTATGTATATGTTTAATAATCATTAACGAAAATTTTTTTCTCGAATCCATTTTAACATATGCTTCTCAAATTCGGGCCATTTTGCTTTGCTTTAATCCCATTATAAACAAGGAATTTTTTTTGTATGACTTCTCCTAGTTACAAAAAAGTTGTTTTTTTTTACTTAGACCTGCTTTGCTACCAATATTTTATGCAAAAACCATCATTCATAAATTTTACTACTCTCATTGTTAGAAAGATAAACATGTAATAATAAAATCAAGATATAATATTAAGTAAATAAATAAATTAAATAACATCATTGTTGGTTTTCAGAACCACATATTAATGACAAATATTTATTCTTTTAGAAATGTATTATTTTTTTTTACTTTGTAGCAGGGGTTAACTCTTGTTGTGGTGCTGTAAAAAGAGCCCAAGGCTCCATATTTGTTTTAATACTGAAAGCTTAATATATTTTTCAATACTGAAAACAACACAAGAGTACTTTTCTAAACTCAGTAAAATTAACTTTAATTCATTAACTTTCTATCCAAGAAACATAATACCTTCACTTTTAAATTAGATAGAAACCCTATTGCAAGTGACACATTTATATGCAGCTTTGTCATAAATCTTAATTCATGTAATATATACATCTTTGTCAACTTCTTTGCAGAATTTGATACAAGTAAATCACCCGATTCCAATAAATTATTACCTAATGTTTAAAAACAACTTGCTACATTATATACAAATTCAAATTTAACACACAGAATTATATCAAAAGCATACTTAATGGCAAAAAAATAACACTAACTTACTTCAATCAGTAATCATTCAGGCTAAAAAACATTTTTAAGAAAGAAGGATATTACTTTGTTAATTTCTTATAAAAAACAAATTGCATAAGATTATACAGTAAACTAATAAAATAAAACTGTGTAACAAATACAGTTACCCTTGAGATGTAAATAAAAGTGCAGTGATTCTTAAACACTGATCACATAGACTGGTTACTCATCTAATCATTGATACAAGAAATATATATAGGGATTGCATACAACAGTAATATCATCTTTACAAATCATCACATCAAATCAGGCACATACAAAGACGTATTTTATTTTACATATAAAAATCAAGATCTTTCACATAATTGAACATCAACACAAGAACAACATATTGAACAAACATATTACAGATTGAATATATCATTTTAATTACATACATTGGTGTATTTTCTAACATTTTTAAATTTGCACCATTTACAACAGTGCTACCTTAAAATTCATAGACAAAGATTGAGTTTTGCTCCCCCTCTTTTTTTTAATTAGCTCCAGAAAATCTTGGGAAGAAAAATTTCTGTAAATTTTAAAGTAAGAAGTTTACAATTTTTAATAACTCCAAACTATGATTAGAATGATTATTTTAATTTATTATTATTATTAATTTAATTTTAATAATAATTATTAAAATATTATTTTCTTATTTTTATCTTTAATTTAATTCAGTAATTTCTTTTACTAGATTTGATAAAAAGAGAAAGGTCTCATTATTTTTTCCATTCATTTATTTATTAAAGATATCTTTTATTTCAGTTATGATTTCTTTGTATTGGTTTATTAGAGTGTAATGTATATACAGCATGATGTCATTCTGATAACCAGAGTATTTTCATGTAAAGATTCAAAAAAGTAATTTAAAAACTACGGGTAATAATTGATAGATATTCTCACATCACCAGAGAATCTTAGCTTATACACTTGTTAGCATTCTCTTTATGTTGCTTTCTGTAGATTTCTTTTCTTTTTTTTCCAGCTATTCTTGCCCTTTTGTTCTGTGCAGGTGACCTTTTTTTAAACACAAGCAGCTTTTTGTTGACATATTCACATTTTAAATAAAAATAAAGTAATTATTAAAATTATTAATTATTAAAGCAACAAAAAATAATCTGCACTATAAACTAAAAATAATACTACATCTATTAAATCTGACTTTTTGTTGTCACTTCTAAATTCAGGGTTAAAAAATTGTTAGTTTTTGGCATAATTGTTGGTTTTACTTTGGCATCGACTTATAAAAAATAACTTTTTTTAAAAAAAGCAATAAAATGTTTTTAGCAAAAATTTTTTAAAAGTCCAGTTTATCTTAAAAAAATGTATTTTATTAATATTTCTGTAGTTACTTCAAACAAAATATATAATTAAAATTTGAATGTAGTTACCTTATTTTATTTTCAGATTCGTAGTTTGCGTGAAAAGGAGCACAGGGTGAGTGTAATAAGAATGCTATCACAGCGAAGTGTATGAAGTATTAAAACAAGAAAAGGTGTTAAAATATTTTTAAAGGAGTCATGGGAACAGACTTTATTATTATTTAAGAGTCCGCATTTAAGACCAACTGTACTTACATGCCTCATACAATTTGGACTTATTTTAGGGTAAGAATAACTAATTATTTAAATTGCTTTCAATTCAATGATGACATTTATCATCATCATCATCTTTCTTTCATCCTGTACTACCTTGATTTATAAGAAGAGACTTCATTGCGCTTCAGTTTCTACATTTAATAAATCTACTATGATCTAAAAGATCTGACAATCTATTGAAATCTCTTGTAACAGGATCAGTATTACTTAGTTGATGAGTTTTTAATCAGTTGATAATTAGATAAAACTGGATTTTCTCCCAACTCATTAAACTTGTATACATTACTATGTTTATTATGTATTTATCATACATTACTATGTTTATTATGCACACTGTTCTCAAATATTTATCAATTAATGCTATCGAAATTGTTATTTTATGCTGTATTTCTATTTATATATTATCTTCACGTAGTTACATCAATATTGTTCACTGCTATAATTATCTTTTTACATTAATTTAAATTTAAGCCAGTCCTTTTTTTTTATTAACTCATTTTTTAATTTTTAGTGTTGCACTGGTTTAGGTTTTTTCTTATTTTTCCTTGACTCTTATATAAATGGTGGAGCAATTCAATTTTTTTAATCTTTGGAATAAAACCTATTCTTGACTCCTGACATGATTTGTATAATTTATAATTATATTGTGTAATTTATTATTATATTGTGATTTGTATAAAGTCTTTATAATTTATGTAAAAAAATGTTACCATTTTAAATTATGTAAAACTTGTACAAACAGTATAAGCAATATACTGTAGTAAACTTGTGTAAAGGTTAACGACCGACTATAACTGTTGATGTTTGCTGTTTCATAAAAAAAAAAATGTGTAAATAGTAGTTTCTAGTGTTTATTTTGTTATGCGTATATACCTAGCAGAAATATGTGCAAAAGAAGAAATAGCTGAAGGTTGGTGGTATTGTATATTGTAAAAGAAGTATTTTAGTAGAAATTAAGAGATATATGAAGAGGAAACTTCAAGAATTCAAACAGATGCTATGATTTTTAATTGTTTTTATTTTTATTTTACTGTCCTGCTTTTTAAACCATTTTCCAGGCTCCCAGGTGTTAATTTTCTGTTCGTGCAGATAAGTCATTTTTATTTCAAATTGCACTTTAATTATATCAACTTTTTTTTTTTTTAGCTCCATTTCATTACAGTATATAAAATAAGAGGAATAAACTTCACTATAATATAAATATTTTTTATTCCAGGATCGAGTTCCTTTTAGAACATACCTTTATTTACTTTTCACCACGATCACATTGCATCCAGTCAGCCTGGGTTGATTTTCTTGATACCGATATAGAAATCTCTTGCCTGTTCATGGCATCACCATGTCTTAAACCTAATGGTCATCATCAAAAATACTTTCTAGTAAGATGTTCGTCTAATTATTATTAAAATATGTACATTTTCTGCTAAGGTCATTGTAATTTTTATAATAGTACATTTATCATCTACCTTTCTTAGTTTCGTCATAATTAAATCACCTGTTGACATTTACAGATATATTCCATTTTAAAAACGAGTGTGTCCATTTTTTAAAAGCGAGTGTGTGAAAGGTAGATAGTGTACCTAATATTTAAAAAAATAATAATAAAAATAAAATTAAAAATATTGTTCTAACTCCATAAACAAGCCAAAGTTTCTCATTTGATGTTTGCAATCATTTCTGGTACTGCAGTTAATATTCCTCCGTTGCATTGATTTATGCTTATTTACTTTTGTATGATAACAATTATTTCATTTGTTGGCATACTACACTTCAAAAATTTTGCTCATATATATTTATTCTGCTCAAGGAATGCTCTTGCACCGCAGCTAAAATTTTTTCTTCAGTTTTCTGAATGACTAGACTTGATATTTCAATGATTTAATCTACTACAGTTAATGACTTTGTATTTCTTTCCACTCATTAAACATTATTTTGTTTTTACTGACAACCTCAGACATACTACATACATTTTTAATAAGGAGGATAAGATGGATGAAATGATAAGTTAAATAATCCAGACCCTTGTTAGTAATCAAGCCAAGATCAGTTTATCTCAAAGCTCACATGCTAATCATTACACCGACTTAGCAACCTTTCACTTTAAGATCATGTAATTACTTTAGCACATTTTTCTTATTAATTTTGTCAGACTAATTACAATCGATAACCTGATAAACTTTGCATGTCATTCAGACCCTTTCAAATGCAGCACTTCTATCAACTGTGAAAAAATAATTTCCCTTGTACTTTTACTAGCCTTCTATTTTTGTATTTTTTGTATTTTGACCCTTGTATACAGACATAAATACACATACTGTCTACAGCCTGTACTAATTTATTGGATCGAGTGAGTATCAGATTTCTCCCTCCATTATCCCTTCTCTATAGATTATTTCTCCTTACCAAACCTTTTCTCGTCCTATCTTTTTGTTGATTTATGGGTCTTCCTTTTTATTTTCTTCCCTTTTTTTTTGACTGCATCATTGTTCTTTTTCTTTTCCGCTTTTCAGGCGAAGATAAATAATTACGTATAATTTTTCATAAAACCACTCATTGCTTTAAATAGTTAACCTGCCTGTTTGTCAGGTGAAAGTAACAAATAAATCGTCCTGATCAAAGGCAGACTGTGATAAAGCCCTTTCGAAGTTTATTCTTTATTCCTTCTTCCTTGGATAGATTCTTCAGGATAAGTTAATTATGTCACCTGCTCACCTTTGATCTCTCTTGGTGATGTGCTGGTACATTCCTGTGTGACATCCATCTCTTTACTAGGCTTCCGAAGGAAATGACTTTACAGTGAGGCAGTTCAGTGACTCTTATGTTCAAATAGTATAAAAAAAATTATGTATCAAATTTTAGGACAATTAGAAGGTAAAACATTTTTGTGTTTAAACCCAAAAATTACTAAGATTCTCATTGTTAATAAAGGTAAAAGTTTGCAAAAATAATAAGTTTATTATTAAACTTATTTATCATTTTTTTTCATTATATTTATTTATATTGTCTATTCATATAAAATAATTTATTAATAGTATATAATCTTATTTTTATTTGTTTTCCAGGTACTATACTTTAATGATGTGGTTTCCTGAATTATTTAATCGTTTTGACAAATTTGAAGAACTTCACCCAAATGAAACTCCATCAGTTTGTATCGTATCTTCAGTATTTCATCAAGAACCCACCGGGTTGGTCTAGTGGTGAGCAAATCTTCCCAAATCAGCTGATTTGGAAGTCGAGAGTTCTAGCGTTCAAGTCCTAGTAAAGCCAGTTATTTTTACACGGATTTGAATACTAGATCGTGGATACCGGTGTTCTTTGGTGGTTGGGTTTCAATTAACCACACATCTCAGGAATGGTCGAACTGAGAATGTACAAGACTACACTTCATTTACACTCATACATATCATCCTCATTCATCCTCTGAAGAATTATCTAAACGGTAGTTACCGGAGGCTAAACAGGAAACAGAAAGAAAGTATTTCATGAAGAAAAACTATATGATGCTACTTCAATTGATCGTTCAGAATATTTACATACACTTGTAATTGGATTAACATGTATACCAACCAACCAGTTTTTGGTTACCATTATGTGTCCATAGGCTAGGAATTAAATTTTTTCTGAGTAAGTACATAAATAGTAATTGGTAGTTTGTAAATAGTAATTGTATTTAAGTACGTGTAATTTTTTGTTTCAGATATTTTCTTTTTAACTCATCTTAGATGACAACTTTATATTAAAAAAAATCAATTTATTAAAATAAAATAATATTTTATTTATTTATTAAAATCAAGTTTATTCATTTATTGTTTCAACTACAAACTGATGCTTAGTGTATATTAAATCTTTTTTTTTAATTTTGCAAATCTTTTATCCTTGTCAGAGTTGACAAGAAGATCCTCAATTTGATCCATATGTAATTTTTTTTAAGTAGCCTTAGTTTTTATCTCGTAGGGATAAGTTCTGGTGCATATCATATAAATTTCCTTTTTCTATTTTGAAATGGAAGTTTCTCAGACAGTCCTACAGTAAGTTTTTAAAATATCATCAATGGAAGGTTTATTTTTTAAAAAAATACTTTGACCATGTTGTTGATTGGAAGAATTTTTTTGACTTCTTCTTGCTTGGTATTTATTGTTTATTATAAATTTATGATATTTTCTAATTTTCAGCGATATATCAAATGTGGTATTTATTTTCTTTGGTTCTAGAATTATAGCCAAATAAAATTTTTGTTATTGGAAATATTTGGATCTTAGGGAAGGCACATTGGTTCGAATCAGATTCATCTTCTTTTTATTTTTAATTTAAATATATTGACTTATTAATAACACTGATAAACACATAATTTTTGTTTCCTAACATGCAGTACATGATTTTAATCTATTTTTTGATGCTGAAAATAAATATGAACTCAGAATCTTTCTATAGACCACCATTTTTGAAAAATTTTTTAATTTTAATTAAAGGATTTTTTTCATTTTTCAACACATAGTTAACATACTAAGCTCCTATATTGTATTTTGTTAGCTCATCTTTTATTGTTTAACATTGTTAACATAATTTGTAAGCTAAAAATAAACAATACTAGACAAAGAATTAAATCATATCACAGTCGCATATTATGACATCATATCTAATACTGAAGAGTGAGCCTTCATGGACAAGATTAATCGTGTCTGTGCAGGTCAAACATGTAGCTGAAAATACAGCTGTGTTGTTTGTATTAGCACTGGATTTAGGAATGAATTAATTTTGTTCAGTCTTATTTCTGTCTTAAGTTGGTTAACAGTGCAGTATCATAATCCCATGAAATTGTGTAGATATTGTGGATATCTTTTGTTATGTATGTGGTGAGTTTACATAAAATCAAATAGAAAAAACATTACACCTTTAATTAAAAAAGCATTCGCTTGAGATTTCAGTGTAAAACTGGTCAGGATAAGATGCAGGCTTCTCATATAGTATGCACTAATTGTTCTGTTTATTTAAGAGGATGGCTGAAAGGTACACAGAAGGCTTTGTCATTTGGTGTACTTGTGATCTGACGTGAACCAAAATATCATGTAACTGATCGTTACTTTTGTTTAACAAGTGTGTCTGGAATTTCTAAAAATCTAAACATACTGTAAAATATCCTTCATTGCAATCTGCAATCAGGCTTGTACTTCACAGTGAAATTATTGCAGCTCCTGAGCCACCTGTGAATGTATGTTTTGAAAGTAGTGATGAAGAATCAGGCAGTACTGAAGAAGACAACAATGATTTTGATTTTGAATTATCTTTCAATATGCTACATTTTATATCACAAGGTGAATTAAATGACTTGGTTAGGGAATTAAATTTATCAAAAAATCAAGCTAACTGTTAGGATCAAGACTGAAAGGTTGGAATTTACTTCAAAAAAATACAAAGTTATTGGGCTTTCGAAACCGATAAAAAGAACTTTCTCAGTACTTTATTGATGAAAATAATTTTGTTTATTGCACAAATATTGATGAGCTTATGTTGCACTTAGGACAAGTTCATAAACCTGGGGACTGGTGCCTTTTCATAGATTCGTCCAAGTATAGTTTAAAACTGTAACAAATATCCTTCAATACCAGTCACTTATGGTATTAATTTGAAAGAGACATACAATGTGATGAAAGACGTTCTTGAAAAAATAAATTATAAAAAACATAACTGGAATATATGTGGTGATTTGAAAGTTATAGCTATTTTGTTAGGCATGCAGTTAAGCTCTACTAAGTACCTATTTTCTTTGCGAATGGGACAGCCGAGCTAGGGATAAACATTATGTTACCATAGAGTGGAAGAAATGAGACAACTTAACTCCAAACGGGTAAAATATTATTCATGAACCCTTAGTTGAACCTAAAAAATTATTTTTATCCCCTCTCCATATCAAGCTAGGACTAATGAAAAATTTTGTAAAAGCAATGAAGAAGGATAGTCCCGGGTGTTTGTACATCAGGCAGGAATTTCCAGATGTAAGTGAAGGAAAAAATAAAGAAAGAATATTTGTTGGTCCTCAAATAAGAGAATTGGTCAGAGATGATGTATTACTCAATGTTAATGTAGAAAGTGCAACTTGAGCTTCATTTAAAGACGTTTGCAAAAACTTCCTCAGCAAACAATAATCAGACAATTACGACGTTATTTTTAATCAACTTCTTACTTCATACAGAGCTATGGGTTGTAATATGTCTTTGAAAATACATTTCCTCCATTTGCATCTGGATTTTTTCCCAGACAGGCTCGGTGATATTTCCACCAAGACATTTCGGTGATGGAAAGCCGTCATAAAGAGAAATGGAATTCTAACATGCTAGCTATTTTTTTTGTCTGAGTGTTTAAATTGTTAATTACATTAACAGATGGTCAATAAAAAAATTAATAAATAAATAAAAAGATTTAACAGCCTTCTGTCCCTAAATCATTGAAAATAGACAGAAGTTATTGTAAAATTGTACTTTAAGCTTTTCTGTGAATTTTTCAAATCTCATATTGTTTTTCTTTTCAGAATGACAAGTAAAATTTAGCAAAGTAGTAATTTTTTTCTGTACCAATGTAATTTTCCAAAGTTGGAGTATCCAAAATTTAGTATACTTTTCTTCTATGTTCATGAAAAAACTCTTAGGATACTGTGATTACAATTCTATACATCAGTCCAGTTTATATTCTATTTCACAATTCTTGAGTTTAATTTTAATTATAAACATACCGGACTGTTTTACTTATACTGTATATAGCAATCAGTGTCATCTAATGTATGTAAATGTTCATATTTAAATACTTTCAACCTTTCTAACCACCCCTATGGAAACCAGTCCCCGCCGTTAAGCAAACGCAATTCCCATTGGCATGCCGTGGCAGCACACACTACTACCTCCTAGCTTGACCACCCTTCTACTAGGGCTTCTACCAACGGGGTCCGCATGGTATCGACAGAGACCACAGACATCCCTCTTCCGGTATGCCCATGACCCCCTCCCAATAATAGTGTTTTTTTAATTTTATATTTTATTTTTTCCTTAATTTTTTGTATTTTTAAGATTTTTTATATTTTTATTAAATTTTGTCCTTTTCTCCCTTTTTTGCGCAGTGGACCGGGCTTTCTTCCCCCCTGGGTACGACTTGTAACCCCCCATTACAAGTCAACGTTGATTGGGTATTCGCTTATATCTATCTACCTTAATTCTAACTTAATTCTAGTCACACATATTAGTGCAGGTTGCAGGCCGCCTAACTTAACCTACACACTAACTTAATCTAATCTATGTTTGCCCATTGGTCAGGGTGGTTCTCCTGACCAGCACAAGTCCTTTCCTTAAACCTATTAGAGCTCACAGACTCATTACCTAATTACTATGTCTAACCATGCCTATTGGGTGTGGATGATACGCTATTTTATCCTCCACACCATTCTATCCAGCATACATCCACCACAGCACTTTTAACAACTAAGTCACAGAACCCAGGCTGCCTGTAATTATCTGCTTACCCACTGAGTGGCAGTGAAAAGCATATTTTCACTATCACTCACCATAAGTCCTCCATTCCAAACCTAATAATGACTCGCAGGTCATTAAGGAAGTGCTTGCCAATTGAGAACTGCTGAGAATACCCCACATTTCTCAGCATAAGTCCTTCCTACCCATTCAATGTGCTCAATTTAACTTCCACACCCGGCATATCCATTGGGATGACATATTTACATACTTTCTTTCTTTTTCCTGTTTAACCTCCAGTAACTACTACCGTTTAGATAATTCTTCAGAGGATGAATGAGGATGATGAATGAGTGTAAATGAAGTGTAGTCTTGTACATTCTCAGTTTGACCATTCCTGAGATGTGTCGTTAATTGAAACCCAACCACCAAAGAACACCGGTATCCACGATCTAGTATTCAAATCCGTGTAAAAACAACTGGCTTTACTAGGACTTGAACGCTGGAACTCTCAACTTCCAAATCAGCCGATTTGGGAAGACGCGTTCACCACTAGACCAACCCGGTGGGTGACATTTAAATACTGATATGTATAAACTTCACTATATCATGTTAACCAAACTTTCTGATATCCAAGCCACTCAGTTTCTAGATAACACAAAAAATTTTTTCTCAAGAAAAGTTTTTCCTATTTCCATCTTTATCTTAATGAAAGCTTACAAGTTACTAGTTTTTTTTGCCTTCAGTCATTTGACTGGTTTGATGCAGCTCTCCAAGATTCCCTCTCTAGGGCTAGTCGTTTCATTTCGGTATACTCCCTACATCCTACATCCCTAACAATTTGTTTTACATACTCCAAACGTTGCTTGCCTGCACAATTTTTTCCTTCTACCTGTTCCTCCAATATTAAAGCGACTATTCCAGGATGCCTGGAATAGTGTGGCCTATAAGTCTGTCTCTTCTTTTAACTATATTTTACCAAATGCTTCTTTCTTCATCTATTTCCCGCAACACCTATTCATTTATCATTTTATCCACCCATCTGATTTTTAACACTTTCCTATAGCACCACATTTCAAAAGCTTATAATCTTTTCTTTTCAGGTACTCCGATCATCCAAGTTTCACTTCCATATAAAACTACGCTCCAAACATATACTTTCAAAAATCTTTTACTGACGTTTAAATTAATTTTTGATGTAAACAAATTATATATTTGACTGAAGGCTCATTTGGCATGTGCTATTCAGCATTTTAACAAAATTCTTCTACCTCCATAATCTTTTCTCTTCCTATTTTTATATTCAGCGGTCCATCTTTGTTATTTCTACTACATTTCATTACTTTTGTTTTGTTCTTGTTAAAGAACAAATGAAGATTGCCAAAACTTCATGTTTTCATATTGCAGGGTGTAAAAATTTTAAACATGTTTATTGTATGTGTCAAAAGAATGGAAATAATGTGTATTCATGTATTCATTATACATGCTGGTATATTAGGCTGCAACTCTTCTGGAAGGATGGGCAATATTTTTAAAATTATAACTTGAACAAGAGAAAAATTATAATTTGACATATATTATATATTAGCACATACATATATTACACATATATGACATATTAGCACGACATATTAAGCCATTGCACGTACAGTCCAGTTTTCGATGCAGGTTTGATGGTCGTGACCACACTTTAACATCTGTGGCGACTTACCAAGCGTTCCTGGGTACTCTGTTTCCAGATGCTTTGGAGGGTGAAGCAGAGGTTGGGGCAGGGGCTACGCCCTTCCCTGGCGTAGGGTGGGTTGCCTTAGCTGGGGCTGCTTCCCGACTTGTTAAAAAGTGGATTTGGTAAGGGTGCTTTTAAAACCAGGAAAGGATCCTAGTGAGGTCGGCAGTTATTGGCCCATCAGCCTCTTGCCGGTAATCAGCAAGTTGCTTGAAAGGCTGGTTGTGGAATGGTTCTGGGAAAGCATTGAGTTGAACTGTTTTATAAATTGAGGCCAGTATGGGTTCACAAAAGGGGTTGGCATTGAGGTTTGCATCTTAAATGCTCTTGCTGAGGTGGAAAGTGCCGACTGTAAATATGTTTGGCAATTTTTATAGACATAGAGGCAGCATTTCCTTCCTTGTGTTGGAGTTTTATCTTCGAGTTGGAACGCCGCAATGTTCCTGTAGCCCTGCAGGCCGTAGTGCGTGACTATTTGTCTAACCGTACGGCTCTGTTTAAAGATGTGCATGTAACTGTGGAAAAATCCGTTACCAGGGGAAGCCTGCAGGTTCCGTTCTTGGTCCCCTGATGTGGAACCTGGCATTGACATTCTCAGAAGTGGTCACAGCCCAGGCTTTCGCCGATGACTGTCTCCTTTAGTTCATGGTAATTCCAGACCGCAGCTGGAAGATCGAGCACAAACGGCCTTGTCAACCACAGAGGGCTGGTTGCACATTCAAAAATTAAAGATTTCTGTGCCCAAGACAAAGTTTTTGCATCTCAAGGGTGCAGACAAATAATCATGCAGTCGAAACGCTCATATTAAGTATAAAGGCTGTGTAATCAGCCAAGTGAGAGTTCATAAGTACTTAGGTATTTTGTTTGAAGAGAAGTTGCTGTTTAGTAACCACATTATGCAAGTAGCGGTGGATGCTGTCTCGGTGATACATATACATACAAGGATTGCTCAGAAAGACTATGGGATGTCTGGCCATCAAATATACATGGTATACCTAGGTTTCTTCAAAAACATGACCTCTTACGTGGCATCTGTTTGGGCGCATAGGTTGGATATGAATAGAGCACTTGTTTAAAATTTAAGGAGTGCCCAGCGCAGAGCCCTAATTGTATGCACTGGTGTTTTTAAAACAACCTCCTATGAGGGTACCATTGTATTGGGAAATGCTCTCCCTATCGATTTAGTGGTGAAAGTTCAGGCAGCCATGTGGAGATTGCGAAGAAGCCGGGAGGCCAAGATATTTGGGATGTGTTTTCTAGCTGGGTTAGTACCAGAGCAGAACGGTGCTGCACCGAATCTAAATTTCTTTCAGTTGCCCATCTCCCGCCTGCAGAAGAGCTGCATAGCCTCGTGATGGAAGCATGGCAGCTGGAATGGGACATCACAACTAAGGCAAGATCCTTGTATAAGTTTATACAGGATTTGGGGGGATGGTTTGCCTCGAGCTCGTTTTTAAGGGCAACGAGTACCCGGGTGCTCACCAATCACACTAACTTGAACCAATATCTGTTTCGGTTCCATTTAGCAGCTGATGAACTGTGCATCTGCGGGGAGGTCCAGTCAAATGAACACCTGATGTTTGACTGCCCTGCTCTTGGAGGGGCCAGAGACTGGGCCACCCTGGAACTTAGAGGTCAACAGGGAAATTGGCCACAAGTCACAAGTGGCGAGTGGTGAGAGCCACATTGTTGGACCATGTGGGAGTTTCTTGATGCAGTTGCTATGTTCAACCAACATCAGTAGTTTACCTAAGGGAAGACTCCTACCGCACTGCTGTCGGAAGCTAACCTAGAAATATATGGCTGACCACCAGCCAATTAAGGCTCCAAGCACTTTAATATGGTGGACAGATACATGCTGGCATTCAACGACCTAGGCATTGCAACGAATTGCTGTCTAGACAAAGTAAATTTTAATTTATGAATGTCATGTATATTTTTAGTAGTTGACAGGGTGCGCCTACCCATTTTAGTAAATATATGACTAGCGAGCAGTTGGGACATGTAAGCCGTGGTGTATGGCACTGCGTTTAGTCTGCTCACGTTGTTAGATAAGCTGTAGAAGCTATTTAGGGCACTGGTCGCTAAATTGTTTCGAGGCTCAGTAGCCATTTGTGGCACAGACATTTGGTCTTATGCTTTAGGGCGACCGATGGGGTGGTGGCAGGAGAAATGCCAAGAAAACCAGTGACATATTAACACTATTAGAAACTATTATCCAAAAAAATAAAAAATTTTCAAAAAAAATAATTCAGCCTTATCTGGGTTAAGACTTGAAGAGTAATGCCTGTTGAATCCATTTAGATTTAGTACAGCGATGGGAATATCACACATATCAGTGGCATAGTGACCGAGGCCAGACTGCAAGATGTTTTGAGACAAGTTGAAGACAACCTTCGGTAAAGTCCCTAAAGGCTAGGTACGGAGGTGGTGGTGTGGTGACTGGATCCGTCACATGGCGGATGTCTTCCCCTTCGAGGTCAAGCTGTATTGCACCCGTGTTTTCACAAAGTGCAGATAATATTCTTGATTTTAGGGGTTTCATTTTTATATAATTTACTACGGTTACAACCATCGTTATCACAATATTTAGACCAGAACTCATTTCTTTGGAAGCAAGAGCTTTTCTGTTAATCATGCAATGTGTTCAGACACAGTGTGGAGATTTTTATTTCACAAGTGCTTGTTTACTTTGGAATCTTCCAGACATTTAACAGACACCATCGGTGTACATTCTGATGCAAATTTTCCACTCTATGTTTGCCCCATTTATAAAATGATTAAGATAGCAAATAATGTGAGCGCTGTTGTTTTAAGATCTGTTGCTTTTGGTTTACAGAAAAGTAGTTCTACTGCTGACATACCATCACAGAATTGAACATAGGCAATGAAATTAGTATCTTTATTGCTATCTGTTGCCTCATAAAGCTGAATTGAAAACAATTTGTCACACGACTTCTGAAAAGCCCTTCAAATTGGTATATCACCAATTTGAAGGGCAGCGGTATCATTTGATAGAGGTGTAGACTGCAATTGTTTGGCAAAATTATCTCCAAACATAATTTCTACAATCTCAATTGCAGCTGACAAAATAAGCAGCTCTTCACCAATGGTGTGAGGCTTTTTGTATCTGTCTACTTTATATGAAACTTTGTAAGAGGCAAGTAAAGCTTTTTCATTCACAAAGTTTTTTTTTTAAATGATGTTTACTTTTCATATGATTTTAATTTTAATTCAAAGAATTTTTGGAGTTTGTTAATGTACTCGCTGTGAAGCGTTTCCAAATGTTTAAATTTATTAAGTTTAATGCTGTCTGTTGTCAAAATTTTGAGCAAATGACACAGAAGGGTCTTTCTTCTTCATTTACTTGAAGAAGAAAGAATATTTCAAGAATATTTCCTTGATTTTATTTTCAGAACCAGTCGTCTGTGCACTTGTTGATGCTTCACTATCGTTTAATGCTCGCGTACGCCCGCATCAAAATTTATCCATGCTTCAGAATAAATCTAATGCCGTGAATATTTAATAACGTGAATTGCAATTAACACGCAATTACAATATACACATTCTTGATAGATTCAATATCAATAGAAAGGTCAACTCAACTGAACCGACTGCAATCAAACGAGGTGCACATGTTTCAGAATGTTCAAGACAAATCGCAACTTCTCGCAAAGCCATGAGATTGTCCGATATTGTGGACATAATATACAGAGGCATCAATTCTGGTTTTGTCAATGCAGCTGATCTGTGTTGCCAAATATCAATTAATTTACTTAATCATGGTAATTTGTAAGGTTTGTAATTAAGATTGTAGTGTAGCTTTACCATCAAAACACTCAAAATACTTATTATTGTATGAGAACGGGTGCGTGATGAAAGTTATGATTAAAAAATTGGGTTGCAGATATTGGAAGATTCAGAAATGCTGACATCAGTTATAATTATTAGACGAGAATTCAGTTCAAATAAGATCGTGTAAAAACCTATTGCAGCTTAGATTAACTATTAAATTTTCAATCGGTTGAATAGTTGCATTATTAAATATACTTTGATATTATTATCGCATAGGAGGATTCTTATCTTGCATTTTAAAGCTTTACATTTTAAAATCACCACCGAATTTAAATTACATTCTTCAATCCAGCACATGTTCCTTAGAAAATCGATGAATATTACCTCTTTGCAGGTACTTAAAAGATAATCATCCCTGATTCTTTCATTTTTTCCTGTATTTGTTATGTTTAATTTCCTAAATTTAGTTCAGTACTCTTTTTACTTTATTATGCGAAGTAAAGGAAGTATTGTGATTGTGAATTTCGGTTTTCAGATAACAGAAATATCCATTTTGACCATCCTCGAATCCATTTTGACTAGTTTTGGTATGACATATGTATGTACCTATGTATGCATTTATCGCATAACTCAAAAACAATTAGCCGCAGGATGTTGAAATTTTGGATTTAGGACTGTTGTAACATCTTAGGTGTGCACCTCTCCTTTTGATTGAAATCAACTGGACTAAAAGTGTCCCAAAAATCCAAAAAATGGGATTTTGAGCTTTTTAACTGCAGTAAGCCCTCGCTGAGAGCTTTTCAACAATATATCATAAGCGGTACTTATTTTCATTAATTCCAGAGTTATAGCCAAATAAAATTTTAATTAATGAAACATTTGGATCTTATAAGGGGAAGGCGTGTGATTTGAATCTGACTTCATCTCCTTTTTTTTTAATTTAATTATATTGATTTATTAATCTGATTGTAAACAAATTTTTACAGTAAATAATCATTTTCAATAATAACAGTAAAAATAAAAATATCCAAAGATATTAATGAAATAAAATTTTATGTACTGTGTGCGAGTTTTAGGGGATTGGACAGGACGCGGGTGGTACGTTAATCCTCCTAGGGTAAGAGAACTACGTAGCAACTCGTTGTCATGGTGACGAATAACGCTTTTCCATCTTGTCTACAGAAAATCTTCCTCTTACTAAGTAAAGTCTTCTAAAAATGTATCTAAAGTATTTTACTTTGACTTAAGTATTTGTCTTACTCTAAAGGATGCGTAAGAAAAAAATCTTTCCACGAGTTTATTTTCTTTTTGTATACGAATGCTAGACAACTTTTCTATCAAAAAACGTAATTAACGATTTCTTAATTCAACAACTTTTTTTTAATTATTCCAGTAGTTTTCATATATCTTAATTTAGAAATTCAATTAATACAATTACCTATTTTTTTAATGAAATATTCCTCGTGTTTTATTCAGTTTGATAAGCTTTCCTTGTTTCTGCCAGTACAAGACAATTTCTTTATTTAATGTAATTTAACTACTTGACCACTGGGAATTAATTAATTACACAACCTTAGGATAGATTGAGCTGCTACCTTATCCTAAAGTAGTTATATATTCTAGGAAGTTTGTTGACCTTAAACTTTTATACAAAGTCAAGTTTGCAAAGATAAAATATATAAAGTTTAATATTACATATTCTTCAGAAGTATACAATAACGGATATTAAATAAAACAGTAGTCGAATGAAAATGAGTTATGGCAAATAACAGTTTTCACATATCTCTCGCTAAAGTAATCCTAGTATAAAAAATCTGGATTTAAGAATTTCATTTAAATACAGAATTTTTATCTTTCCCTCATTTGAGGGAATAACGGTAACTTTTTATTTTCAGAGCAACTCGATTTTTATTCGTTTTTTTTTAAAGTAATATACGATAATAATATCAATCTTAAATTTAAATATTTACATTAGATTACAACATAATTATACAAAATAGATCACGCCAGGGAAGTTAGGTTTGTTATTCGTAACTCACCGGGTTGGTCTAGTGGTGAACCCGTCTTCCCAAATCAGCTGGTCCTAGTAAAGCAAGTCCTAGTAAGGGCAATTACTTTTATACAGATTTGAATATTAGATCGTGAATACCGGTGTTCTTTGGTGGTTGGGGTTTCAATTAACCACTCGTCTCAGGAATGGCCGAACTCAGACTGTACAAGACTACACTTTACTTACACTCATACATATCATCCTCATTCATCCTTTGAAGTAATACCTGAACGGGTAATTTCCGAAGGCTAAACAGGAAAAAATAAAGAAAAGGTTTGTTATTCATAATTATCAGATTTCTCTGTTTTAAATATAATTGCTGTAAAGGAAATTTAATCGATAATTATAACAATTAGTAGTGGTTATAGGTAGCAATTTCTAAAACGGTTGAAAAATAAATTTAAATTAAAATAATCTGTAATCGATTATAAATATATCGATTTTCTATTCGACTGTCTTTTTGTAATTGATCTACCGCAAGACAAAAATCATTCCTGAATGTAGTATGCTCATTTATTCTTAAGAATATAAAAGTTCTCATCCTAGATTTGCTGGGTAAATAAGGAGTAAAATAATTTTTTATTGCTTTCATACCTTTGCTAAATATACCGTGTGTTCCAGGAAGAGGTATACGTTTTTGATTTAGTACCACTCGCCCATTCCTCCACTGATTCTGTTGAACCTTCTAGAATTTATAGAAACAAAATGGTGGCTTTCATAAAAAAACACCAATTTCAGATAAGCTACATCTTTTATTCATTACGAGATTGTTGGTAAAAATGAATAAAACAGATGATAATTAGAACTAGAATAATTAAAAATAATTAGACAATTAACTTGTTTTATTCAATTTGACAATTTAACAATACATCATCTGTTTTTAATCGTTTTACCGGCTGTTTTGTAATGAATAAAACTGTAGTTCATCTGAAATTGATCTTTTTATTTCAAAGCAGCCATTTTGTTTCTATTCATTTTAGAAAGTTGAAATTTTTCCAACCTTCTTTAAAAAGTCTGTACAGTTTCAATAAAATCGGTGGGAGAACGGGCGAGTGATACTAAATCAAAAGCGTATACGTCTTGGTGGCACTTACGGTATATTTTGCAAATCACTGTACCGATTCCATATATGTTGTGAACATCATTACTTATTAAAGTACTCTGAATGGTTTCTATTTTATCTCAAGCGCTTCACGTAAGTTGTATCCATAAGAAGGAAGGACGAGCACATAATAAGTAGCAACAAAATTAATGTAAATCTTTCTATTGAGAAATAATAAACGATGTAAATCTATCTACTAAGTAGGATATGTCTGTTAAGTAATTTTCTGAATATTCATTAAATCTTTCCAAGTTATGGCTACCAACAAAAATTTCAGTATAAATTTTCGTAACATTTAAAAAGACGTTTATCTTTAGAAATTAATTTCAGTAGTCTAAATTTTTTTTCATTTAAAATTCAGTACTCGATCCAAATCATTTACGCTTTTATACAGTCATCACTTTTTAATATTCTTAATGTCATAAGTAAAAAACACCTAGTTAAAATATAATCATTAACTGAATATTTAAACTCAGAGTTAAAATATTCATTAAAATATAAGGAGCTGATATCAAGAGTTTTTATTTAGACAAGGACAAACTGTTTTTATTCGATAAAAATTATAAATAAAATCTGAATAATTTAATTGTATTTGATTATTATTATTATCCAACTATAAATTGATATATCACCAATGTTTTTCAATTATAACAGTCATTGAAATATGAAATACAAAACATACGCGATGGAGTCGTATGCATTTTTTTCTCGGAAAAGTGCACACCTACTCCCTCGGCCGGTTATCCAATTAAGTATACGCAGCCCGAAGAAGTGTCCTTTTACTCAAAGGAGGCCTCCCTTTCTTAACAGGTGGGCTGTGTAGTAAATTAATAAAATAACCGCATGTTGGCAAGTGAGCCGGTGGAAATCGGTTAATACCATTATTAAAAGAAAGAATTATATTGCTCTTATACTTTGGTTGAAGGATATATCAGAAAAAACACGGAGTAGTTCACGAGAAGTAGAAGAGGAAGAAGAAGAATGATGAAAGTTAGGGTTGATGTGAAATGATAATGTGAGATACGTCAGTGAAGAGGAAGGCACAGATTAGAGCATCAGAGAAAAATAGCTAGAACCTGCAGAGCAGAAAATGTTAATAAAGAATAAGTAACTAAATTCTTTTACTTCTGGTGTTTTATATTTTTTTTGGAATATATCATGTTTGCTATTCTAATTTCTTATTTCTTAATATTATTTATTAATTCGTTTACTCAACATACAAACTTCCATTTAAACAAGTCATATTAAACTCTAAATCTAGATGACCGTTTCGATTATTAAACAACCATCATTAGGTAGACTACGGAAAATTAAAAAAAAAATCTGATGTGGATACCACATAACTTCCTTGTACGCCTGTTAAATTAACTATACATTTTTTTTTTTTAATGAAAAGTATATAAATTTTTTTCTTTAATAACTTCTGATATTTTTTGTTTTTTATTGTATTCACCGTAATAATTTTTTTACAATCAGAGGTTAATAGTTATTAATAACTCAAATTATATTTAAATTTTAAAAAAAAGAGATGAAGTCTGATTCGAACCGATGTACCTTCCCCTTACAAAATCCAAATATTTCATCGATTAAAATTTCTTTTGGTTATAAGTCGGTGAAAATAAGTACCTATTATGAAATCGTTGAAAAGCTCTTAATAAGGGCTTATTACTGCAGTTAAGAAAAAGTAAAAAATCCAAATTTTTTGACACTCTTGATTCAGTCGATTGCATTCAAAAGGGGCGGTACACAGCTAGATTTTACAGTAATCCTAAATCTAAAATTTCAACATTCTACGGCTGATAATTTTTGAGTTATGCGAGATACATACATACGTATGTACGTACAGACGTCACGCCGAAACTAGACAAAATGGATTCAGGAATAATCAGAATTGATATTTTGGTTGAAATTTGAAAATTTCGTGATCACAATACTTCCTTTATTTCGTGCAAGGAAGTAAAAATTTAATAAAAAATCATTACAAAGAGTATTTTTATAATAAAGAAAGTACTTTAAAATTAAAAAAAAATACAAATAACTATTTGTCGACCTCAATACAAATAAAAATTTTAATTAAAAAAGCTAATAACAAAGTTTCAATACTTTCGTGACATTGGTTATTTATTCTTACTTGAAAAAAAGTGGACCCGCAGTCCACCGCGATAATATTATATGGTTTATGTTTTATTAACCCACTGGGTCGGTCTAGAGGTGAACTATTCTTCGTAAATCAGGTGATTTGGAAGTCGAGAGTTCCAGCGTTCAAGTTCTAGTAAAGTCAGTTATTTTCACATAGATTTGAGTACTAAATCGTGGATACTACCGGTGTTATTTGGCGGTTGGATTTCAATTAACCACACATCTCAGGAACGGTTGAACTGAGACTGTACAAGACTACACTTCATTTACACTCATACATATCATCCTCATTCATTTTCTGACGTATTATCTGAAAGGTAATTACCGGAGGCTAAACAGGTAAAAGAAACAAAAGGTTTTCTTTTTTATAAACCACTTAGCTTGCCTCTTACCAGTTGGAATTTGTTTTTAGCAAACCGCGTTGGAAAGATTAAAAAAATGTCAGACCCTGATTGAAATCATGTGAGAGGAGACTACAATCCTGCTGATATGGCTTCACGAGGAGTTTCAGCGATCGCTTGTTAAAGTTAACATTATGGTGGCATGGGCCAACGTGGTTGTCAGATTCTTCCACATGGCAGCAACTATTGGATTTGGAGTTCTATGAAAATGACATACCTGAACGAAGGTCGACGTCTCCGGTTAATGTGATCACTTTAGATGATGAATATTCATCCTTTGTTAGGGTTAAGCGCGTATCAGCATATATTCTTCGTTTTATAAATAGTGCAAAACTGAAAGTTTACAGTTTAAGAATAAATGGATTATTAAAACGAATGAATTAGATCAAGCAACGATCACTCTTGTCAAGACAGTTCAAAAAAGAACATTCATCGATGAGTACAATCATCTAAAAAACGGCAAGGAATTGAGCACACATAGCAAGCTCTTATCCCTGTGCCCATTTACTAACAAAGATGTTATCAGAGTTGGTGGTCGAATACACAATTCAGATTCAAACTACTAACAAAACATCCTACTGTTCTTACATAAAATCATCGCTTTACAAAACCGGTTGCAAAACATGAGCGCATTAAACAGTTACATTTAAGACCACAAGCATTAGTTGCTTCCACTTCGGCAACAGTTTTGGCCTGTTAACGGACGAAAAACGCAAAACAAATAGTTAATGAATGTTATACGCTTCAGAGTAAAACCAAGGTTCATTCGACAACAAATGGGAGATATGACCATATGCCCACCAACTATCTAGACCGTTTCTTAATATCGTAGTGGACTACTGTGAACCGTTTGAAATTCTGACATCATACACACGAGAATGTAAAACATCCAACGGATACATCTCATTATTTGTTTGCATGGCCACGAAATCTATTCACTTGGGACTTGTTCAAGAATTAACCGCCAAATCCTTCTTGGCAGCGTTATAACGCTTTATTTCACGGAGAGGAAAATGTTCATGACAACGCAAAGAATTTCGTTCGAACCTCAAACGAATTAAACCAACTTTTATCATCAATAGCGCATCTTGAAACGATACTTGATACCCTCGCTGAAGACAATATTACCTAGAAATTCATTCCTCTCAGATCTCCTCGTTTCAGTAAAATCTGTAAAGCATCTCTTGCTAAGAACAATTAGTAAGGCGTCACTGACATTCACGATTTTATGTAGAACAGAAAGTCGTTTAAACTCCCGTTCGTTAACTTACCTTTCTGATTCTTCAGACGTGTCCCCTTTAACCCTGGGCATTTTCAAATAAGTCAGCCACTCACTACGATTCCAGAAGCACACGCTCTGAAGGTCAGCATTAATTGCCTCAGTAGATGGCATCACATCAATCAACTAACCGTGCAATACTAATAAAAACATCATGTAATTAAAGGTAAAAAAGAATTCTTAATATAATGCATCCAACGGAAGTTAACAATGAATTATTCTATCTACTTTTTTTATTAATCTGAAAGTCTGTTGCCGTGCAACAGAATTATTTTATATTTGAATCGTTTACTTTACCTAATTCATTATATTTTTTCTACTCGTAGCTATAAGAAGAATTTTTATAGCGGTTTAAAGAAAAATGTCGCAAAATAATCAAACTGAACCAAGTCAAATATTTAAAGGAATCGTAGAAATTAATGGCGAGACTTACAATACAATTCAAGAGATATATATCAGAGACGACATTATAAAGAGGTTGAAAACTGAAATACTTGAATTAAATCGCATTCAAGAATCGAAAACCAATATTTTAAAAGATTTAAATAAAAAAAATCGTCGGTTCCAAGAAGACATAAAAATACTAAAAACTGAATTATTTGAAGCAAATGAAAAATACATTCTACAGGAAAAGGTCATGAAAACAAATAAAAAAAGAATGGAAGAATTAAGTGAAGATTATGATGAAGTGAAGGCTAAACTAGAACGTTTCAACGAATTATACAAAAAACAAGAATACACTAATGCATTTCTCAGAAGAGAAAATGAAAATCTGAAACGTGATCTACAGATACAACATTTGGATTCTATTAGAGCAAATAACAAAACGAAGATAGATTATGAAAAACAACCGGCTAGTTTTAAGCAGGAAATGGTCTGTCATGTCCAGACATCATCGAAAACAACAGATAACAGCAAAGAATCGTATTCTGATAGACCTGTTTCATCAGCCGTGAGTAACGATGTGACCATAGAGGTATTCGAAGATAATTCAGTTGAATTAAAGGAAGATAAATGCATTATGAAAACTTCTGAAAATAACAACAAATTTATAAGTTTACTGCATCATGTGCTTCTCAGAATCAGTTATCATTGGAATCAATGGACAAGGACATCTCCTAAAGTTTCGCATTTCGAAAATTATATTTAATTTAAAATTAATAGTGGCATATGTGACTTATAATACAAAATTCATCGTATTATCTTCAATATATACATCTTGAACTGTTAGAAAACTTCAAAATTGTAATCGTGAGCTACGAAGATTACTACTGGATCTAGTGTTATTTTTATAATTTTATACCATGACAAACACTCAGATTTTTACTTAATTCAACAATTATTTCAAGGACTTCAATAATCTAAATGATAGTGAAATATTTTTACTAAAATCAAGAAATATGTCTATTTAAGTTGTTCTATTATAATTTCTTGATGATGAAATAAATTGTTTCGTTTGATATTTAATTAATTGTAATGTCTTTTTTTGCGAATATTAATTTAAGATTCTAATTGCTAGATGATAGTTGTTATTCAACGTCTTCTATGATCACTGTTTATTTACAATGTTACTTGATCTTACAAATATAAAAAATGAAATACATATACACACCCTAAAAACATTACACTCCTTTTTGGGCAGTCGTGTAAAAAATTGAGATATTACTTGGAAGATAATAATTTTACTAACTTTTTATTGCGATTGACTGGTACCAAAAGTGACCGAAATATCCCAAAATCAAAAAAAAATTGAATTTTGGACTTTTTCTTAACTGCAGTAAGAAGCCCTCATTGAGAGTTTTTCAACGATATATCATATGTGGTACTTATTTTCATTGGTTCCAGAGTTACATCCAAATGAACTTCTAATTAATGAAGTATTTGGATCTTACAAGGGGAAAAAATTGTAAATGTATTGAATTTACAAGATTTAGTGTTTCTTTTTATCAGTATAATTTCATGCCCTCCAAATCATTTGTAATGTTTTGTGCAATATCTTATTTATTCGATCTTATCAACATAATTACATTGTTTTTCAGCTTATCACCTATCGCTTGTAGTCATTTCAGTAATTTTTTATAAACTTACTAATTCAGTTTTACCAAATGTATTTACAGATTAGAAATTATTGAAGGTCTAAGAAAAAAATCGTTTAATATTTTATAATTGTGATACACAGTTCTGAATAAATAAACTAGCAAAGCCTAACGGATGAAATATTTTCTTTTTGGGTGCCAACCGCTTAAATTTTTTCAAAGTTTGCTAATTAGTATATAAAAATATATTCTGTGAAGAATATATTTTTGAATCAGATTAGATTTATTTGTTAATTTCTTTTTTTATGTGATAATATATTATAAACTTTTAATACTCCAAACAAAAAAGTAATTCTTTGAGCGCTATTCAAACTACGCACAAACTTCAAACATGAATGATTCAGGTAGTACAAACAAACAACTCAGACTAGTAAACTTATCTACAGTTAATTTGGTAAGTATTAGTGAGTATTATCTAAAGTAAGATTCAAATTCAAAACTATTATAGACTAAAACAACAATAATGGTTTTTCTATTTGCATGTCCCAAAGTGCTTTTGTAAATGAATCACTCAAAATGCAGTATATACATTTTTTTAAACTTTTTTACTAGTTACTATACAACAGAATATTAGTTCTCTTATTAATAGATAATAAGGGTTTCATTCTAAAAAAGCAGTAACTTTCTTATCGACTTTGCAACAGTCAGTAGTCATTTTTGTGAGTAGGATTTGTTTCAAACCGGTTGAAGGTAATGAATGCGACTATATATTTTTCTAATCTGATAAGATATGCTTCTGTTTTTTTTAAGTCTCTTTGTAGAATAATTAGAAATTAATATTTAATTTTATACTAAATTAGAATCCATCAATAAACATCTTCTGAAGACAGAACAGATAAAAGTTGTTTCAGTCGCTGAAGATGTCTCAAAAACTTTTTTGATAAAAAAATTAATTTATTATTAAAATTTATATATTTCAGTAACCAATATGGATTAAAAAATATTCCATGATTTTATTTTTGAAAACAGAATTATCAGCGAGTGTAATTTCCATTTATCACATAGAATATTTTGCAGTGGAGAATTAATCAGTCCATATATTTCTTTATGGCTGTAAAATATTTAGTTTTCTTCATACGAATAAATTAAATATAAATCCAAATAATATTTAGAATTATTCAAAAAAATACTGTATAAAAATGTGTTGTTTTTCCCTCCAATGTACCAAGGAAGAAAAATGTATTTGGTTAGTAATGCTCTTGGTAGTAATGCCTATTAGCCATATTACCTACAAAAAAAGGCTGTCATATGTGTGATCACATATTTCAATGTAAAAGTTTCTGCTCTTTTCATTGGTGGAGTCAAAATTAGATCATTCCATTTGAAAAAAATCATGTTAACCTTGAAATAACAGTCAAGTTATTCCATGTCAAATCCAGTCAAGGTTTTTTTTTTTTTTTTCCCCTACTCTCCCCGACCGGATATCCAATTAAGTATACTCAGTCGGGGAGAGTGTCCTTTTACTCTCAAAGGAGGCGTCCCCCACCCGCCGGCTATACGTCCGGCACGGCAGGTTGGCCTCCCCGGTCTCGGATCTTTTGTTTTACATCGCCTGCCTCTAATCCCCCGCTTTAGAGCCAAGGCCCGGCTATGCCGTCCCCCAGCGCCTCAGCAGGGAACCGGGACTCGGTCTTTACGCCTTTGGCCTCTAATCGACAGCGCCGACCCCACAAAGAGCCTAGGCTCCCGCAGGGACGACCCCGCCGACCGGGACTTGGTCTTTTATTTTAACCCAAACTCAAACTCCCCTGGAGTTCACCCCCTTCTCAGGTACCCGCACACCAAGGCGTACAGGCCCGCCATGGAGTGACTGTCCGCCCTACCCTACTGTTTATACTCCCATTCTTCTGTCTTCATCCTCTTTGGCCCGCAGGACCTCCCCGGCGAACCTGCGGAACCATTCCCGGTTCTCATTGTTGTACCCCAACCAGTTTATGAGATTTTCTGGTGTAAGACCATTAATTACTATTTGACCTCTGTTAACGGCCCATCTTGGACATATGAACAACGTATGTTCGGCATCGTCGTTCTCTGGACAATAGATGCACTGCGGGGTGGCTCTCTTCCCGATCCTATACAGATACTGACCGAAAGAGCCGTGCCCCGTCAGTAATTGTGTCATGTAAAAATTGACATCTCCGAGTCTATTGTTATTCCAGGTTTTAATATTAGGGATTAGGCGTCTGGTCCTCTCCCACTCTGGACCCTGTCCACTCTTCTTGCCATTCTTGTTATATAATCCCTTCCATCTCTTCTTTCGACATACCGCTGTGTCTGAGGGTTCTGGCTTTTATCTGAAGGTCTATGGGTAGGACCCCGGTCAGTACGCATAGCGCGTAATACGATACCGTACAGTAACTAGCAGCTACACGCAGCAATGCCGCCAGTCTATGGACACTTCTCAACTTCTTTTTATTTCGCTGTATGTTCATTGCCGCCCCCCATATGGGAGCCGCATACAGTACCGTCGAAGTGATAGCTGCGGTTATTAATCTTCGAATAACCATTTTAGGTGTGCCGTGGTTTTGAAATAATCCTCTTAATCCCTTTACAGCAGGAGTAACTCTCCCACAAATCATATCAATATGCTTGCTGAACCTTAAACTTTTGTCCAGAAGAACCTTTCAACTACTTTTCCCATATTATTTATGAGCGTAATCGGTCTATATGCTGTGTTCTCTTGAGTTTGTCCTGCCTTTGGGAGGAAGACTGTTCTTGCTTCCTTCCAGCATTCAGGGAAGCTTCTATTTTGTAGGCCGTATCTGGCTACATCGACTATTTCCCAAGGTACGATCCTAGCTATTATCTTAATGATGGCCGCTGGGATGCCATCTGGGCCGGGGCTTTTCTTATTTTTTAATTTATTTATAGCTTCCATGACCTCTTTTTGTGTAAATCTTCCTCCCTGGCATTCTATCACCTCTCTATTATATTGCTCCTCCGTTCTGGGGAATAACTTTCTGATCTGCAACGCAGCCGTTTCTTCATTCAGTGTCGGAGCTTGTCTCCCAAGCCGCTTGGTTACTATTTTGAAAGCCCTTCCCCACGGATCAGCATTCAACTCCTCGCATAGTTCTAACCATTTCCTTCTTTTGGCCTGCTTTATGAGGAAGTTAAGCGTCTTTCTCGCTTGCCTATATTGCTCTGTCGCAATGTTACATCCTATTTCCGAACCAACTCTAGCTCGCAACTTCTGGGCCGTCCTCTTGTGTCTTTGCATAATTCTACGCTGTTCCTCTATCTCCCTGGACCACCAGTAGACCATATTATGTTTAATATTATTTCTCCTCGGTATGTTCGCCATCTCTTCTTTAACTATATTTTGGAATATTTCAGGTGTTATCTGAGTACTATTTCTAATTCTATTTGCCGCATTATTAGCCACTCTCTATACATCTGTTGATCAGACAGTCTGATATTGTTATTTATCTGTCTTATTTCTGGCCGTTGCTCTCTGAAGTTAACAAAGATGGCTCTATGATCGCTGGCTGTTTCGTCATTAAGAACCATGAAATCAGCTGCATCAGTGCGCATCCTTCCATCAATTATAACTAAATCCAGGACCGATTGATGCCCTCTTGCTTGGTAGGTGGCTGTTCCGTCATTAATACATGTCATTCCTGTCGCTGCCAGCAATTCCTCCAGGAGTTTTCCTCTAGCGTTCGAGGAGACCGCTCCAGCTAGAACAGTCCTGCAGTTAAAGTCTCCAAGGACTACAATTCTCTTCCGAGCTCGTATAATGACTTGTTGGAGGTCAAGGAGTCTGTTCTTAAGAGATTCCCTGCTGCAGTTAGGGCTGATATATACACCTATTATAATCTTATCGCTTACCTCAACAGCAATGAGTCCGTCACCTCTACCATATAGATCATAATCCACATTTCCAACGATCTTTCTAATTGCCACATCACCATTCCCATCGGTCAGCCACTGTTCTCTGGCCGCCAAATACACATTAGGTTCGGTGGCCACCAGGAAGTCCGCTTCGTATCTAGCTGCTATTTCTATGCTCAAATCACTAGAGAGTCGGCTCCTGTTATTATTAACTAGTATTACTTTAGTCATGACCTTTGTTACAGCACGGGTTCCCGGTCCTATGTGAAGTGGCTCCACAGTCCAGGCATATGGTCACCTCCTTGCAATCTTTAATTACATGGCCGGGTTTACCACAGTTGAAGCAGAGGTTTGAACGGTCCTGGCCTCTGCACTCTCTTCTGCTGTGACCGACATCCCAACATCGATGACATTTCTCTATATCCGTCTGGATGTAGGCCCTGCAACTCACCCACCCTACTCTCAGCCTTGCTGCAATTAATTTCGTTGCATTCCTTTGACTTGTGACCACTGTGGCATTTTTTGTGTTTCCAAATGCCTCCCTTAGTGATGTGACCTGAAAGTTTTCTCTTTGTCCTAGTACCTTCTCTACCGCTTCCCTGATCTCTCGCTCAGTAGTGTCGCCTAGCATATCTTTTACATGAACGACTGTTCTGCGGTCTCCTCTTGTTCTTATATCCACCTGGAGATCCTCTGCTCTGTTCTTCAGCAGGGAGGAAAACTCCCCCGCCTTCTGCGCGCCACTAATTCGGACTTCTAGTTGTTGATCCCTTCCCTGTTTAATTGACAGTATTTCGCCGGCCTCCTCAACCTTAACCTTTTCTTTCATGGTTTTCAACAGATCGGCATAAGATTTACCGGGGGCCCTTACTTTTCATTTTAATTCAAACATTTTTACAGAGGTTAATAATTATTAATAAATTAATATATTTAAATTGAGAAAAACGTTAAAAAAAAATATGTATCTGAAGTTGGATTCAACCAATATATGCATGGTTATGGATCTGACACGTTTTCACTTACACCACGTAACTACTTGAACAATGTTAAAAAAAATTAATATATAAAATGCTGATACAGACACTACAAAAAATGTGGTGTCCACCACTATGGAATTGTATAACTGTCCACCTTATTAAAGAATTGGAGGATCGTATCTCACTTTTAAATGAAATAAGTTTAAATGAAGTGCAGCAAAAAATGTGTAATTTAATAGGTGTACAAGGAAGTCATGTGGCGTCCACATTAGATTTTTTTAATGAAGTTTGTGGATTACATATCACAGACTCCTGCAATTATCTGGGAAAACGAACATTATTTAACATTTCCAGAAATGCTTTTTCCCACTGAAGAAGTTTAATCTTGTTTCCTGTAGTAGTTTGTCTGCTTTCCGCTCTACATCTTTCTTCATATTATTAAGAAGTTTTTTAACCTCCCAACAGTATAATTTTTCTCCAAACTTCTGGCAGATTCATCTTTTATTTCTACCCATGCGTTTACTTTAACATGTACAATTGCCGGGATAATAAATTTATTGAAAACAACAGCACGATCCTTTAAAAGTTTTGCAAATAAAAGCCATCCACAACTAGTACTTGTATCTGCAGGCAATTCTTCCTCATTCAAAGACATGTCAAATGATTAAATAAAATCCTTTGTCGTAAAAGAATTATAGCTACGACTATAACTAAACATGTTTGTTTATGTTCTGAAATCACACATGTATTCCATTAATATTAAGAGTACTTACAAATTAAGTAATCACTTATAAGAGAATACTTATCCACCGCAAACATTTTCCAGTGTTTGCTTTTAAGTAAAAGGTTGCTTTTATTTATTTACAATCAAGAAATAACTTATGCTTAAGTGTTTTATTCAATAGACCAAAAATATCATGCATCATGGATAACCTGAAATCATGTTTTTAAATAATTTTATTTCACTCTCTTAAAATTATATTATTATTATTTGACTTATGATGGCTGTCTAAAAATAAATTGAGTAAGTACTGCTGACCATAACAGTTTAACAATCAGAATAGTTGTATCACAAGTTGTGTAATCACTGTTACCATTGAATTAAGATGTACTTTAATGTAAGTTTAGGTTTCTTTTAAAAATATATTTTTTGGCATAAACTGAAATGTGTATGATCTCATTGTTTCTTAATTTGAGAAAGTGAAATCTGGTAATATTTTTCCACTATTCTTAAAAATACCCAGAAATGCAGCATGCTGAATTTTTTTTCTTCCAATAAATAAAAATAATAGATAAACAGATATTAAACTGTTTTTATAAAAGGTTATACTAACCTAAATTAAAAATTTGCTCACTAGTTGTAGCAGAGTTTAAAATAAGTGTACTCTTACATCATAAAATATTAAATCAAATCAGATTAAATTAAATTAATTATCAGTATGATATAAAATCAGAATTCAATCTATCATGTTATGATAATCTATTATAAAAAATAGATTGATTTAAGGTAGCAGAAGATTATTACATTAAAAGATTAAGTACATTAAAAAAATGGTTATCAGTTATGAACAATTAATAACAATGATGATAGTGAATACTTAATACTAATAAACAAATTAATACTAACAACTATCATTTGAACAAAAGCAAGCAGTAACAGGAGCATAAAATGGATTTTACACTAGAAAAAGAAGATGTGAGAGAGTAAAGAACAGAAATCAGAAACAATATTAAGCAAAATTTAATTATCCAGTTTTTCAGTCCTGTTGTATGATTTTGATGGCATTATTCCTTTCTATTAAATTAAAAGGGATAATATTAAACTGCTTGGGGACTGCATAAATTAGCTGTCTACTACCACAATTAATACTAAATGATGAATTCAACATGTAGTTGAGTTCAGGATGCTATATCTGCTGTTATAAACAGTCCCAAACTCACGTTATGCTTAAAATAGTTTTCAATTTTCACTCTTCCAATTACCACGCATCTCCATCCATCAGTTCCCAAACAATTAAAAGTTCAGTTGGATTTTTACACCATGAATTTTAATCTTTTAGATATATAGGAAATATTAGTCTCCCATGTAAGATTTTTATCCATTATTATACAGATATTTTTTATTATACAGATATTTTTTATTACTTACTATTTCAATCTACATTCATCAGTTCCCAGATAATTACGCATACAATTGGTGTGCAATTTTTTTTTTATGTGTAGAACTTATATACTACTGTGGTTTTGTTGTGTTTAAGCTTAAAGAATTTTTTAATTTAATGAGTCGTCATTTTTTTTATTGCACAGAAACTGTTTTAGCTATCTCAAACACGGATTCCCAAGATTCTTGGAAAAATAATTTATTCAAAATTCAACTTATACATATTCACTTATAATAAATAATAAATAAAAGATCAGGGATAACATAGTTCTTTGTAGCAGTCCATGAGGTGTTATGGTGTTTTCACTTGATTCCAAACCCATTGTTAGAGTTTGAGTTCGATCTTCAAGATGGTCTCTGAGAAGATACATTGCTAACTTTCTGATTCTATGCTTTTCTATCTTTGAATAATTTCTCAAAGGGAAAAATGTTACAATGCTTTTTCCAATTCGAGAAAAGTTGCTAATGTTAATCATCTTTGTTTTCTGTTTTTGTCTAATAAAATTCATCTTTGTTTAAGGCACAACAGTCTTTGAAAATAAAACAGAAGTCTTTAAAAATAAAATAAGAGTGTCTAATGTAATTTTTTATTTAGAAAACCGAACTGGTTACTTTTTGTGATATGGTAATGTAAAAATGTAATTAGTTGATTTTTCCATGAATTTAGTGTGAATGGTGTATAATTTTCATGAATTGGGCTACCAGTTTGAAAAATTGGTTTCATATTCACTATTTTTAATCTATACAATAAGCTACCTGTCATCTAAGTGCTTTTCAAAAAGCATCTATTTATTACAGAAAAAATGGAAACCTATTTGTTTATCCATCCAATCCCAGATTACCGTTATTTTTTTAAACTTAGAGAATAATTCCTTTCACATCAGAGAAACAGACAGAATTAAAGAATAAGAGATCTTTTACCATCAGACATGAGTTACTTATTGGCAACACCATGCTCTAAATCCTAATAAAGATCTGTTGAGAAAGGTTTTTGCCTGTGTTTAGAAAAAATATGTATTAGTGTTAATTTTAATATTATTTGTTTCTTTATCATTATAATTTTGTGTACGTAGTACTCCACTTACCACTCTTATTTTCCAATTCATCAGTTTTACTCTTATAATTGCTTCTTTGTTTTACTGATAGTTGCATTTATTAAATGTCTGTAATCTTTATATTCATTTTTAAATTTTGTAGTAAAGGGCTTGTTTTTAGTTTATTAAACATTTTGTATCTAAATATAAATAATTGAGTTTATAATAAAATTTTGTAATTTTGGATTTTAGGTATCTTTTTTTATGGGGTAGCTTGAGTAGCTCTTTCAAAAGTTCAGTATAATTTGATAATTTGGAGACTAAGATGTCAGTAAATAAACCACAAAATCATCTTTACAACTAGACAGTTACCAATTTTCTTGAGTTCAGAACTACTGTAATGAATTTATATAATTTTTTTTTTTTAAGTACATTTTGTCTTGTGATTATTTTCATATCCCCATGTTAAAATTGAATTAGTTTTAAGATATTTCCCATTTTATAATTAAATTTTTTTCCTAAATATTTTTAAAAAAATAGTGAACCACAAATTTCCATTTTTTCAATAACCCTCAAGTAACTATTTACATGTGATTGTTGCCCATTTTTGCTCATAACAATATATATTCATAAATTAAAGGATTGCTTGCTATATTATCAATGTTAACATCACCAGCAGGAGTAAACTCTTATTCCTTGGTAACTTTTCTGGAGTATCAAATAAAATATCAAGAAATGTATTTATATAAGGTGAATTATAAATCGCTGTGATTTGTAATGATTCACTATTATCAAACTTCATTTTAATGCTTAATGAGTAAACATCCCAACAATTCATATGAATAATATCAAAATTTAGATTATCCATGATAAAAATAAACAAATTATTAAGTTTGCAGCATTTTTTTATTAGTTTGTAGCCATCTAAACTAAAATTAATAGGTATGCATAAGTTACCAAAATTTTATTAAACTTGTAATTCAATTATTTAAGCAACGCATAAATTCATTTATGTTTTTGTAATGCAAGCAATATTCATATGTAAAAAATTAAAAAAAAAATTAATCTTGTGTTTATCTGAATTTGTAGATTACAACCAAAGCAATTATTGATTTCACCTGTTAGGCAAATATCTTCATTCACACTGATTATTAATTCCAGTCATCAAAACTTTTTATAGAATAACATGCTAAATATCATTAAGGTTCAAAAATATATTAACTGATGGCAAATCAACTTCTTGTTTACTGATTACTTCCTGTAATTAGGTTTACTGGTGCTTCCCAAGTATTTCCAAATCATCTTATGTTTGATTGCATTGTCTTTCTTCCTAACATAAAGTTTCCATTTCAAACCCAGGCATATTTATAACTGTTAATTTTAATAAGCAATTTGGTTTTATAGAGAATTAAATAATATTACTAAAGGTTTTAATTACACTGCTCTGTCAGGTAAATTTCTGTTAATTTCTAATGTAATTAATTAAAAAATAAAGTAATCAATGCAGTTTTGTTTTCTCTAGCCAGAAGCCTAATATGTACTTTTTTAACTTCAGTTTCATAATTTTCAGTGTTTTTACAATTTCCTTTATAATTTCAAGGACACTTTGACCCTCATTATAGCAATTTATTTGTTTTCCTATTTTGTAAACCTTCACTTGCAATAATTCGTTTTCCCCTTTCATCTTTTTATATTCAGTTTTATGAGATTCTATAACATTTGAAAAATCATTGATTTTTTCTGAAAAAAAACTAATAATAACGCTTTACTATATTAATAATAACAATATTAATTTTATCAATCTTCTTTAAACTTTTATTGTTTGTTGGCTCACATTGATTTATTTCTATTTTTACACCTTTATCTTTTTAGATTTTTACTTGAAATATTACTTGAAATTTTTTTTATTTGCTTCAATGATTAAAAAATTAATTAACAAAAGTAATAAAATTAAAAAATCTTATTGAAATCATTATAAGATTAATTGTATTTATAAACACGGGAATAATAACAGTAAATATAGAGCAGAAATAGCTGGCGATAACTGTTGCTGTTCACCATATACACACTCTGAATTAAATTAATGTAACCATTGTTCATTGAGTCTTAGCTTAATGTTTTTTGTTATATTATACGTAACTACCTCTTTAAAAAAAAAACCGTAATAATAATAATAAGGATAATATTGATTACAAACATCAATGGATAAAATTTTCATTATATACTTAGTATATTCATCTGTACTTTCATTGGGAGTTTGGGAGGAGAAACACTGGACAGAGTCTGACCAGAAACATACAGCAACATTTAGGTTGTGATAAATAAAAAACTGTAATTTTAGAATTACTATACCACAATACTTTATTGATCATGAAACAAACAATAATTTAATTCTTGAGACAGGAAAATGTCAACCAATCAGTACTCATTATTTTAAGTAAACTCTGGTACACTTTTTATCTTATTATTATTTTCACTCTGAAAAACATAATTTATTATTGATAAATAATGAAAGGATGATAAGTAATGACAGAGTGAAAGCATATTTCACTCTGTGGATAAATAATGTACAGTACATTTGTACATCACAAGCAGATATCTTCATTTTAGTTATTTTTGGGTGAGGGTGTTTAGATACATTTTTTGTTTCTTGCTCAAAACGTGATTATGAAAACAGCCAATTATGAAAAGCAGGCCTAGTTTTTTTACAATCAAAGAATTTAATTCTGCAGTATTTAATGATGAAGAACTTGGGAATTATGAAACAAAGGATCTGCTTAAAGTATAATTACAAAGCAAATATTTGAAATTTCATTAAAGAAAATCATTACACTTTAAAGATCACCAGTCCTTGGCATTCCCCTTTCACCTGTCATTTGATACAATTATTTCTGTATCAGGTGATAAGATTGAATAATACAATATTAGAAAATACTGTGTTAACATTTCTAAACTCCACTGGATGGATTGTAAGTATCTGAGTTTCAATATGGATAAAACCAATTAATATAATTTCCTGGTAGACGTACAATTAAAAATTTCATGGATGGTGATAACTATCATTAACAGATAGATTTTTGTGGATAATAAAACTGAATTTATTTGCAACAAAATTGAACAATTTTTTTTCACGTAGAAGGGTTTTATTATAACGCTAAGCTACCAATCACTATTATGAAATGTGTAGGTGATCATAAATTACTCAAAGTATTTTAGTTGTTAAAGATAACAAAGCAAAGCAATGTACTTATGTTACTGTTTTATTGTTAAGCATTTTAAATAGTTTTATTTATAACACTTATTAACTTCAAACAAGTTCCACATGAGGACCTTTTGAAATGCGTAAAATGTCTTTAAGATATTCAATTTCACACCATACATTATGAAGAATATCTGGTGTTATTCATGAGAAACTGTGCTGCATAATGTGTGCAGGGCACCCAATCCCCTCTATGTCTTTCCCTAAATTACCTTGAAGTTTGTGGAGAATGTTGTTTATCCCGTTGTAGTTCGCACCTCCAAAATTAGTGTTTGTATTATCACCACAAAATGATGAACACTTGTCTAAAGGGGAGAAGTTTACTTAAGGTTTATGCTCTTAGGCATGTTGAGAAGTAACTGTTATGGTATCTGAAGTGTTATCTTTCACTGATGAAATCTTTATTATTTTATTGACAATACCATCATCTTCTTTAAAGTATTGAACAACAAGAGAAAATATTTTTGTGCTTTATGGTTGCTGCTAGCATCGGTTGAAACCCCATAATATGGAATTTTTTCTAATTCTGAAATGCAAGTACTAACTGAATGTGGAGGAAGCACTTTACTGATAACTGCAGTAGCTTTAGTGTGTGCTGTAGATTGTTTTGCTGCAACCTTAGAGTCGCGATAAATTGTCAGATTTAACTTATTTGAACAATCAACTGATTTGAAGGAGTGATGGTGTTTTACAACATGCAAGCTGTTGTAAGCTCAGCAGCAGCTACCATTATATCTTCATTGGAATCCCTTTTTCACAAAAAAATTTCAATCGGCTTAGAAGTCACGCCATGCAAGCTGTTACTACTACTACTACTTTTATGTTTGTTTTTAAGTGGTCTAACAAATCATCTCTACTACCATCACTTACTGAAATGAAGATGTTGCTGAAAGAACAAGTGATCTCTTCTTCATTCCTCCTCCTTTTTATAAAATCCAATTTTGGAGGCCATGGTTGTGTAATTCAGCACATGCAATTAATAACAGATAGATATATCATTTTTGAAAATCAGCAATGAAAGAGGAACCTCCAGGTGAAATGTGGATGATTTGTATGCCAGATGTAATCAAGACTGTTCAAACTGCTTTTATATGAAGCACACACTGCTAAATTTGTGATCATGCAGTGTCTTTTCAGTAGCATAGTTTAAGTGTTTGAAGAATACTGTCGCAGGATTTACTTTACCATCTACTGAACGTCTTAATGTCATCTACTTACGTCTTAATGTCATACTTTTAGATTATTAATTTTTTTTTTTTTAAGTAGATTCAACTTTTATATAATTTGGTAGTTATATCCTTGTCAGTTTCAGAAAACTGTTTCTGAATCAGTGTCATTAAAAACTGGATCAAAATTAACTGCAGTTTTAACAGTTGCTTGTTGAATCTAGCTGAAAGTGAAAATGCCGTCAGGTATACCTTAATCTGGACCCTATAGAAGAGTAGGATAGCCGATTTTTTTTCTTTATCTTAAGCAAAATGGTAAACTGCAATCTTTATAACAAGATCATTCTACAACTATTATTTCACGGAGTAGCATTTTGGAAAATAAAAAACTCATATGCAAACGCTTCAAGCTAAATTTAATAATATATCATTTACCATTGATAGTAATACATGAAAAAATTTTGATACTAAAATTTATTGATAAAAAGTAAGTAAAAAGTTTATATGAATGACAAATAATACTTTGTTTTCTATCAGTCTTTTTTTCAAACAAAATTCTTATCTTAAGCAGAGATTATGATACTTTATAAATCAATACATGCTTCGTCTGACATTCCCTATAAAAGGAATTAAAAAATTATAAACATTTCTCATTATCAAATTTCAGAATGCCATGTTAATTTTTAAATCATTATAACTATTAGTTATCAATTTTGTGATTTATTTGTTAAAATCTTAATTTTATTATGAACAAAATGGTACCTTATTTGTACATCATTTTACAATTTTAAATTATTGAATTATAGTAGAATTCATTAGAATAAGCATTTAGTTTACAAAATAGAAAAAAATCATTCTAAAAAAAAATATTCTCAAGAGTTTGTATCTCCTCCCTTAAGAAATAAATAACATTTTAAAGAATGAAGTTGAAAATAATTTGAAATTTAAATTATTTCTCTTAGTTAAGCTACAGAAAGTTTAATTAATATAATTTTTATAAATAAATGCATACTATATTACTGGACAGGTTATATTTAAATAATATGTATTTTTCCTGCTGTTTTAACCATGAGTGATGAGTGTTAACTTGATAACTAACACTTACCCAACCTACTCCTGGTAGTGTGGATCTACCAGGAAACAATTCCAGAAAGCCAACAGCTAAATTGTTAAACCTATGTTGCACTATTTCTTTGTTCAAAAATTCAGGAATTCTAAAACGATTTTACTAAAGGCAGAGAGAGGTCTCATTGCCTTCCAAGTACAAAACTATTGGCCTCTGTCATAAGGTGTAGAACATTCAATGAACAGTTACTTTATCTTTACCATTTACAGGGAACGTAGATTATTGCATCTGCTGACTAGTTATTTATTTTTTTTCAGATAACTTTAGAAACAGAGAAAGTTAAATAATTTTCTTAACCAATGTATAGAAAGAGGAGAATTCTCATGGCAATCTTCAAAGTAGATACCAACAAAAGTTTAAAGATAATATATGTATACTGGTACTCTAAATGAACAAAAATCCAAAATTATGTATTTATTTTTACTGAATGCACGCGTTTTATGTTAAAAATATTACCTACATCATCTAGCAAGTCCTCATATTCTGCCAGCTAGACTTAATGGTGACAACTAAATAATTTTCAGTCAAAACTGCCTTTAAATTCTCTTAGAAAGCATGCATGTATGTGTTAAGAGAAAACTTATGTTTACACATAAAGAGCTTCATCCTTTTTTCACGTTCAGTAAACTCAGTCTGATGAAAAGAATTATGTATATTTGTATAGATTTCAAAAGGGCACATTATTTTTTTATGTTCTTATTTTCTGTATAAGTCTCCACACAGTTTAATATCTAATTAATTTCCTCATGAGGAAACACGGTAAAACAGTTTTTGCTTCCATTTCAGTCTTGTCACTTAATGCCTTACATATTACCATGGATGAAAATGAAACTAATATTTCCAAATTCCTTCAAAGATAAGGCTTTCTAATAATTTGATGAAATTTTTAATTTTATACAGATTTCAATTTTTATTGTTGATATTTGATGAATTTACGAAAACAAAATACTGAATAGATCAATAATTTATCTTTTTTTTTAGAGTGATGGCAGCTGCTTTAGCAATGACTGTTGGAAGAGGTGGAGCTTTATTCGGTAACCTTATATTTAGTTTCCTAATTGATCTAAAATGTACAATACCTGTAGTGTTATTTGTATCTTTTCTATTTAGTGAGTATTAAAAATTTGAATTTTAAACATTTTAGAGAAATTATTCATTATATTTTTAAATATTTTATGAATACAAATAAATCAAAAATACTTCTTTATACTGTTGACTTTTTTCTTTTTTGTTGAAAAACTTTCATTTTGTACATACCTCATGAAGTAAATTTCTAAAGCAAATCCTTTTTCAAAGAAAAGTCAACATCAATGTAAAATTAAACTGAAAAATCGCAAACCCAACCCAACATCGTGATATTATTTTATTCTGTTTTTAACATATAAATAGATGTTTTTGCTTTTGTAAAATTAATTACTAATTTTCTTATCATTAAACTATTAAAATCCTGTATTTTCATCTTTCACATACCATTTAATTCATAAACTATCTACAATGTCGCTCATCATAGAGTTCTTAGTTTGCTAGTTATAATTATTATTACATTATACACTTTCTCATAATTGAATACTTTCTGGATCTATGGAAAATAGCTGAAACCAGGCAAACCACCTAATGACATAATATCATATCAGCCGATTAGCATGTGACCTGCACTTAAAAAGTTTTCAAGAAATCTACTTAGATGATTAAAACCTTTTTAGAACAAAGCAAACTAATATCTGATTCCAGATTGGCTTTCAAACTGATCATATTACCATCGAAGATTCATAGTCATTGCTAATATTCAGTTAGCTTTATACAAAAAACAGCTGTTCTACTGGTTTTCTTGATATCTGCTAAGCCTTTAGATTAACGGTGGTACACTGGTCTTTTTGAAATTAATCAGCATCTACCTTTTCAGTATTTAACATTTTCATTTCTTTTTTAAGTAAATGATATTTCAAGGTTAAATTCCAGACTGAAGTGTCTCTACTATTTTCCATAAATACAGGCATTCCTCAATGAAGTGTATTCCTCACACACTTCCAGTTTACCAAATTCTCCCAACACTAAAATAGCAGCTTGTACTGTGTAAAAGTAATTCACACGTCACCAGACATCATGTTACAGCACCTTCAAGAATAGTTAAACAGCATTGAGCATGGTGAAAAATGTGGCAAATAGTCTAATGAAAATAAAAGTATGCATGTTAGTTTTATTCTCTGAACAAATGTCCATTTGTTATACTCGATGACATTCAGCTACCACAATCAAATTCTAGAAATACTTTGGTATTCACCTTGACAAAAGGAAAATTTGGAAAAACGAGAATAACTGATTACTAAATTTTTTCAGTTGTACTGGATTCTAAATTGAAACTCAAAATTATCTCTGAACAAGTTAATTATTTACAAAGCCATATGGCAGCCGGTTTACAGCGTTCAAGTCCTAGTAAAGCCAGTTATTTTTACATGGATTTGAATACTAGATCGTGGATACTGGTGTTCTTTGGTGGTTGGGTTTCAATTAACCACACATCTCAGGAATGGTCGAACTGATGATGTACAAGACTACATGCTTCATTTACACTCATACATACCATCCTCATTCATCCTCTGAAGAATTATCTAAACGGTAGTTACCGGAGGCTAAACAGGAAAAAGAAGGACGGTTTCCTTAACCCATCAGGTTGGTCTAGTAGTGAACACATCTTCCCAAATCAGCTGATTTGGAAGTTGAGAGTTTCAGCATTCAAATCCTAGTAAAGTCAGTTATTTTTACACAGATTTGAATACTAGATCGTGGATACCAGTGTTCTTTGGTGGTTGGGTTTCAATTAATCACACATCTCAGGAATGGTTGAACTGAGACTCGACAAGACTATACTTCATTTACACTCGTACATATCATCCTCTGAAGTATTATCTGAATGGTAATTACCGGAGGCTAAACAGGAAAAAAGAAGACTATTTCCTTCCTCAATTCCTGTCGTGTCATGGCTGCTTCAGGCCATACCTGTAGCGCAGCGAGTACGATTTGTGGTTTTATTGTGGCACCTTCAATGGTGTTGAAAACGTGATCTTCGTGTACGTCATGTAGCCGAATCCAAGGGCAAGCTATGTGGCGGTAATGGACCCGCTAGACACAAACAACATAATTGAATGCGATTTTCAAGTTAGTGAGAAGCATCAGAGTGTGTAAGGTGGCTGAGGAATAGAATGGTGGCCAGCCTGCTGGAGTGGTGGGCATCCATCTGCGTCAGTTAAATTTGGTTAACCACGTTCCAGAGGCTAAACAGAAAAAGAGAGAGAGGTAGCTAGTAGTGCCCACAGGGTTGGCCTAGTTTAATTCTTCATCACAAATCATCTGATTTTGTCGAGAGTTCTAAGGTTCAAATCATAGTAAGTAACTGCCTTTACTAGGAATTGAACCTTAGAATTCTCGACTTCAAAATCTGGTGCTGTGTTTAATGGGCCACTTTTTTACACGTCCATTTCAATTGAGGAAATGGAATTCTATTATTTGTTTTTCAAACTACAGATAAGTTTGTTATATTTTTAATAATTCAAAAATTTTTTTTAATGTTTCGTTCATTTTTTTTCTCATTTTCAATTTTTTTTCATTCTTTTTTTTATTGTTTAAAAATTTTAACGGCGGGGATGTTGGCATCCGCCGATATTAAATTAGGCATGTGGCAACAACACTAAAAAAAGACAGCTAATATCTTATAAAATATTTGAAGTATATTTTTATACAAAATTATATATAATTTTGCTTCGGTTTGTCGTTACAGAATTATGTATTTTTAAATTGATATCATCTCCGACCGTCATGGACAAAAATCTATACAGAAATTAAAAATAATTACTAGTTTAATTTATTAATGAAAATGATTTTTTGATGTTTAACTATTACGCTTTTGTGTTGCATTATTTTTATGTTTAACAAAAAGAACATTATTATTATTAAATGCTGACCTATTATTATTATTGTTTTTTTTATAAATTAATAAATCTCAATCGCTTCTAAGAATTTTCCGAAAATTTCAGTAAATTTTTACTTTTATTTTAAACTTGTTTAACTGTTACGTGAATGAAAAATTACGAATTAAGTCTGTTGTGCAAATCATATGTATTTATATATTTTTTCCAACATTATAACGAGATATCGTATGTATTGAAGTGTACAATTGCGTGTGTTGGCATTATTTATCAATAATTCTTGACCTGTTAGTGTGAAAGTGTTGTGAAGAAAAGATTCATATCCTAATTTCAGTATTACTTATTTATTGGTTTTCATTTTTGTTTATCTGACTAAGTAAGTAATTTTATACCATTCTATATAAATTAATAAAATTTAAGTTGAGTTTTTGTATTGATGGATTGGTGGTGTGGGCTTTAACTTGTGATAAAAATTCATTTGAGTGCGTCGTAAAATGGTTTTTTTAAGCAAAAATTCATATATCGTGGGCATATTATTATCATTATTAGTTATTTTGGCATATACGCCAAAATGGTAATGGCGTATACGCCATTACTGACATGGTGTAAATGAAGGTTAGCGAGCATATGTTAAGTTCGTTAAATTATATTTATAAAATAAAAAATTGTTATATCAGGTGATTAGTTTTGATTATTTAAGTAGTAAATAATTGCAATAATTACTGAATTTACTACTTAAATACTCAAAATATTAACAGTAATGACTGAAACGTAAGGGGTGGAACAAACTGCAAAAGTGCCGTAATTTTCTTTCTATTTATTGGAAATTATAATACTTACTTTCTTATCCGTTATTCCCCGATACTAATAAATAAAAAAAAAAAAAACAGTTGATAGTTGACCAGTTTTGTAATAGACTGTTTAAGCTTTCCATTATATTACAATTAATGGAAAGCAGATCTGTTTCATGATAACTCCTAGCAAACGTCAATGGTTTTTAGTATGTCAAGTAGAACTCGCTAAAATAAACTGAGGTAGGTTGCAAAGAACTATTGTGTCCCTGAACCAACCGTGAAAACCATCTTCACAATTAATTACATACACCTGTATAATAATTTCGCAAAACTGTCGATTCTATCAAAAAGTCTCAAAAATTAACATTTCACAAAAACAAAAATTATAAGTAATTTATGAAACAAATAAAACACGATTATTGTACGAAAATATTAATGCTCCTTAACTTTAAGCTCTCAGAAATCGATAATTAACATTGAATTTTCATACGCATGACTGTTTTCATACCTTTAAGCAGATGAGTCCTTTCGTAAATATATCGGTTGCCTGTTTTTCAGATTGAATGCTGCATTCTTTCTCCATCTTTCTCACATAATGGCATCTAGTTTTCTTTATTGTAGAACATCGCTTTATTTTTAAGTTTAATGGCAATCTGATTATCTATGAGAGTTTGCTTTGGATTGACATTAAGTGTAACAACTTTCTTTTAGATGTCAAGCCAAACCAACTATTTGGTTGCCTCTATTGTACAAATATATGCAGCTTTTGTAGAAGAGAATGATATAAATTTCTGCAATTTACTTTTCCACACAACTGATCTACCATTGGATTTAAGGAGAGTTTTGCCAGTCTTCCTTCAAATGACTGTCACCAACATAATTGGCATCACTGTACACCTCAATTTGCCCACTGGCTTTTTTTATTATATGTAATGCCATTTTCAGGAATAGATTAGAAATATCTGAAATTTCTTTTTACCAAATTAAAATGGGCCTTTATTGGTTGAATCTTTGCTCCAGTTGCAATATTCAAGGCAAAGCTTAAGTCTGTTGTTTTGCCTGATGCTAAATAATTTAAGCTTCCAACAATTTCCCTATCATGTTCACCGTTGGATATTAGAGGAGAGGTTCCAGGTTCCCAACCAAGTTCAGTTGGAAAGATTAAGATTTGCAGTCACTAAACCCATTTTTTTTGTAGAATTATCTTTGCATGTACTGACTGGTCCATCTATAAATTTTTCAGTGCCTGCATTATGGCAACGTGAGAAATACAGTTAAATGCATTTCTCATGTCTAGGGTAATGAGAGCACAAATACCCCGCCGACTGCCTCTCATAATTCTCCTAGCCACCGCTAGCACAACAGTATTGAGAGCAGACGTTCCCCTGCAAAAGCCGTACTAGCTTGAAGAGAGCCCACTCCCTCCTATACTATTGTGGTGCTGGAGCATGTGCTCCAGTACACAACACAGCAGTGGCCATTCCGTGTATCATAACCTGTGGCCGGTAAGAGGAAGGAAGCGCGGGAATCACAAATGATTCTGTTTTCTCTTTCAGCTACTGCAGATTGTTGTGGCGTATAAGATACTGTCATAGAGTGTTAACACTTACTATCACAGTGTATAACACTGTGATACAACTGTATCACAGTGCTATTAGATGGCCATTCACTTGATTTATGATCCTTTAACTTGTACTTACAACAGATAGGTCCCACTTAACAGTTTTTAGAGATTGCCTAATTTTCCACAAGAAAAACATTTCTTACCATTGTGATTAGCATTAGCATGACTTCCTTTGTAGAATTAGATCTTGAAGCACACTTCTTGGGTTGAGAATCGACCTTGAGTTAAAGATGTATCTTTCATTTTAACCTCAATTCATAGTTTAAAAGTCGTTCCTGCAATTTTAGACCATGTCTTTTGGCAAGTCATGCCATGTGATATAGATGGGGTAAAATTCTTAAGGCTATATTTGTAAAAGCTCTGCACATGTCATTATGATGTATTGTTTTGCCTAAGAATGTCATTGCATTTGAAGTTCATCATATTTGGCTAGTGGAATGTCAGATTTTGTTTTAGTTTCAACCTTACTTCGTGGGCAGTGATGCAACTAGCTTCCCTAAAAAAATTTCTGTCTAGAAAAAGAATAATTCTTTTCTTGGTCTCTACATTTGCTATGTTACATTAACAAGTATCTTCTGATAATAAGCACTTCCTGTCTCAGGCCTTACAAAGGTTGCATTAACAACTTGAAAAAATTATCTTTGCTTAAACATGTCTGCACAATAATATGCCTTATAAGGTTTTTAATTTTGTTTTTTTCCAACTTCAACAAATATTCCACAGATTGCCAACTAGACCAAATCGGTTGATAATTATATTTAAATTTAAGTGTTGGAAATACTTATCTTTCCAATTGTATATTAGAAAACCCACGTGGTCTATTCTCCATATCTAATTTGTTAATAACCAAAAACTGCCCACTACTTACTATGTCCAGTAAAACTCACTAAAATAAACTGAGATTGGTTACAAAAAACTATTTGAACACTCAACAAAATAACAAAAAACACAGACAGAATAAAAACATCATAACTAACTAATACATGTCTACTAAATAATATCGCAAATTATCGATTCTATTAAAAAGCCTCGGAAAATAAATAGAATCTCACAAAAATTAGAATTAAAAGTAATATTTGAAAGTGATGTTTATAAAACGTATGAACATTGTACATAAATATTAATACCCCTTTATAATTAGTTCTTCATGGTTTTTAATATGTAACATAAAATTTGTTGTTAGAAATGAAGATGAATTGAATAAATATGTTATCACTAAAGTGAGTGCTACCATTTCCTGATGAATGCAAGAGACTTAAGGGTCACGTGGCCTTAATTAAAGTTTAATTATTTATTTATTAAATTAAACATTTTTATAAAATTATGTATACATGATTTAAAATGTATGACATGGTGGTAAGCAAGGTAATAATGTCGAACCAAGATATGAATAAACAAAGATGTACACACCAATATAATGAATCTGTTTCACAAACATGATAATAATATTATAAATAAAGGTTCCATAAATATGTTTATTGATACTCATATCTAAACAAGCTTGTGTTGTTCATTTTTTTGAATTCTGTTAAATCTGATTAATTATCATTTAGTATTTACCCCATTTTTGGTAAAAGATTTTGAACCTTTATTAGTGTGGACATGTTAAAAAATACATTTATGCTAAAATCACGCTCATTTTTTAACAAATTGTAATCGGTTGAAACTGACCTGTCTGCTAATATTTTATTGTATTCTGTTACAAGGTTTTTATCTTAATTTATATGATTAAATCGTTTATAACATTAGTTATACCGCATCTAAGTTGCTTCCGCATAATTTTGCTGTTTTATTTTTAATTATTAAAATTCGATGTAACTTACATTGACGGCAGAAGTTATTAGTTGTGCTCTGTTAAGCATCGGGCATATGCATAAAACTGACATCAGGGGAATGAGACGTTATCTTTTTTCAAAAGTCATTTAAATGTAATATTTATTAAAAGTGTAATAGAGATGCACATTTATACTGGTTTGAGCCACATGCGGCTCACACATGCCTTGCCTCCCAATGTTCTTCAGTTTGTGGCATGAGATCGGTGTAAGCCTTAGAGGGGCCACATGATTAATTTCAATATTATTTACAAAGTATTCTTGTATAAAAAAAAGTTATATTTATAACTCTTAAAGAGTTTCTTTAAGATATGTACCTATTTACATATCTTAACTGCTGTTATTACTTACATCATACTGTGTTATAAAAAACTATTTACAGAAAACACATACATCATTTACATTTAACATTGTCAATTCTGTTCATCATTCTGTTATTTCATTATCAATTTTGTTCTAATAATTAAATACAGAACATTTTTACTCAAAATCATGAACAACAAAGTTTCTATTGAAAGTTTTATAAGAAAACAAAATCAGTCAACAGCTGAAGCAATCGAGACAAAAGAAGGCATCACACACATAACTTTTTGTCGTTGCCCTTTTGGTAGTTTTTTCTGAGGTTCCTCTGTCTTCTGTCAGCTTCCTCATTTTGTAGCAACCACTGCACCTCTGTCTTGCTGTTGACTTCTTACCTTCAATGTTGATCAGTCTATGTACTGTTGTAGTCTCTTTTGTAAATTCATCTTGACTGACTTCAGTTTATGCATCATTGTCAAACGTCTATAAAAAAAGGTAAAATCAATTCTTCCCTAAATATTAGGATTTTCATTGGAAGTTTTTGTTGTTTGATAACAAGGTTGTATGAAAACCATTGACAATTGAAGTTCAAAACAGTATTTCAAAAATGATTTTTTGATACCACTTTATTGAATGTTTTGTTACCATTTCGTCTCTGTGTTTTATTGAAATCATCAACACATTTCCGTTATTCTTCTATTTCAATATATATATATATATATATATATATATATATAATATATATATATTTTTTACCTGAATATTGGGCTGTAACTACTTCACCTTTTTTCAGTTTGGTTTCTGTTAATTATGTTGTATTTCCTTTTTGATTAGCCATTAATGTACCAAAAAGATTTGTATAAAAATCATGTAACTGAGAAGCCAACAATACACTTGTATACCAGTTTTCACAATAGTGTTCATCCAGCTTCAAGTAATGGTCCAGCAAGCTCCAACACATATTTTTCTGGAACTCCTTTGCCGGAAATTGGTTCTTTTCCAGCATATGTCATGAGATTCCATGTGTAGCTACAGACAAGACATAATTTGAAGTTTCACCCCGTGCTGGTGTCTTTCTTTTGGGAGAGTATTGATGAAAGACAAGCTGTCCCCTGAAAAGAATTATTTTTCATCGATTCACATCTCTTCGTGGAGGATTGATTGCATTTTGAAACTTTGGGAGAAGCTAGTCGATGAGTTGTTGAACTTTGTACAGTTTCTTCATTGTATGGTGCATTTCCATTATGGAACATTCTCCGAAGAATCTCAAAAATGTTGGCTTAGAATCTCAGTAAGTTAGCTTACCAACCCGGTTAGAATACAACAGATTTACTATATACTCGGCATTTTACCAAGACCCCATCCACAAATCTTTCTGTTTCATTTATATCAGGTGTATTCCATTTTTTCAATCTAGAGCTTTATTATAATTATCGATTGCTCTTTTTCTCCTTCGAAATTCAATCTTTTGTTTTGCATAATGATTTGTCTCATTACCTTAAGAAATTGAAAATGCATGATCGATGAAAAGTGCATAATACACTTCTTGGGGATTGGCATCTGTACCTTTGCTATTATTTTTCATCATTAACTAATAGTGCAAAGGCATTGGAATAAAATATCACGTATATCAAAGTTGTTAGATTAAGTTAGATTAGATTCATTATCTCCTTCATTGTTATCACTGTATAATGCATTGTTGTAAACATTGGAGCATTGTAGGTTCAAACAGTGTACACTCTCAGTTTGATCTGGAATAAAAGAAATTCGAATATCGCTGCTGCTACTTACGCCAGCCGAATTACTGACAGAATCAGACATTCATAATTCTATCATAACTTTCCTCTGAATCGCTCTACAAACCTCTAATTTTTTGTCTTGTCATTTACAACTGGTTTGTCAAATTCTGATCTGTATTGAGAGTTTTCATGAGAATCTGTGCCAAAATCAGCATTATTACTATAAATCATTTAAAAATAAATCAAAACACGAAAACGTTGTGCTGGAAAATACTAGAATTAGGTTAGGAATAAAATAACTTTTTTAGGCTTTGAATATAAATTTGTTAATTTACCAATAAACAATTACAACTTTCTAGTTTGTAGAGAATTTACTTCTGACAAAATGAATGTGAAATAACATTTATTAAAATTAAACAGAAATTTAGTTTAATAAAAAACAAAACACACAAACTGAATCTGGAGCTAAATGAAAACAAATAGAAAACGTAGCAGTGGCAGAAAATAATTGTTAAAAAATATATTTAAAGAATAAAAATCACATACATTACCACAAATCAAAGAATCAGTGAGCCAAGGGCCATTTCACATGGCCTCTTAGAGAGATTAATTTGAGCCATGTATATGGCATCATCTGTTAATATCATTTGTCTGTTCTTGTGTTCTTAAGTTTTTCATTGAGAAAGCTTGCATCAGCATCAAATATAACCTCACTTAAGCCACCATAAAACATAGACAAACAAAAATCATTAAGGAATTATAAGAGAGCTGTTTATGACAGGTGTAAAAGAGTCAAAGGTATTTTTATTATGGTTATTTATTTTAATTTTGTTTTTCTTTACAGATAATGAATGTGCCTGTAAATAATACTTTTACTAATGAAGCTGTGCTTCTTAATAAAAATATTAAATTAGTGACTGAACAGGATAATGCGGCACAAATGATATGGCTTCTGTTACCAGTGACTGAAACTAACACATCGCATGAGCATGTAAGCTCTTTTCTTTTTTTTTTTATTTCTCTTCTGCATATCTTCTTTCCTGGTTTTCCAACAGTTCTTCATTCTTTTCTTTATTTTTCCCTTCTTTTTTCTAGCTTTCTGTGAAATCTTTACTGGTTTTCTGAACATTGTTCTGTATTGAAAAAATATTTTTATTTTCATTTACAACCACTGAACTGTGTTGATTTCCATTCTTTTTTTCGTTAAATGTGGTTGAAAATCTGTTTTGTGAGACTGAAAAAAGATTTGGCCCTCTTTTTTTCTGATGAAATTGACCTTTTCTCGGTTTCATTGTATACGTAAATGTTTTTGTTACTTTGGTTCTAGAATCTTTCTCAAGTTTTTACTGTATTCTTCTATTTGATTTATTTTATCTGATTTCAAACTGAAGATGCGTCTGATGATGCAAACAGGTCCTCCGGTTTGATTAATGTATTTTAGTGTCTGATTTTGGCACCGAGATGTTCTTGTTGAAAATATCCTTTGTTGGTAGGCTAATTTTATTTTTCTCTTTCTTGTTTGATTGGCTTTTTTATCCAAATCAATAAATTGGATTATTTCTCCCATATATTTAAATTTGTTAACTTGATTGATTTTCCATATTTCGTTTTTAGGGACTCGGGAGAATCTTGGTTGGTCATGAATTCTGCATTTTTCAAAGAAATTTTTAACCTTATTTCCCTTGCAAATTATTTTAGTTGGTTTACTTGTTCTGCTGCCTTTTCAAGGTTCTGTAAGAAAATTGTAATATTTTCAGCAACGCCTAAGCAGTTATTACAATTCCTTTCAGTTTCAGACTCAATTTTATTTAGTGGTGTGTTCCAACTTTTTTCATCTTATTTTCCCAATTTTAGTTCTAACTTTGTGATTGGAAGAGTCTGTTCAGTAATGTTAATTGCGTTGGGATCCACACCAAATTCTTCTAGGAACTTTGAATAAGGAAGTTCTGTAGATTGAGTTGTATACCTTTTTGAATCTACGAAGACAATTACTTAGTTTTATGGCTTGTAATTTTTCCCTTATTGTTTAAAGGTTCAAGATTTGCTCTACACATGATCTTACTTTTCTGAATCCTTCTTCATATTCTCCCAGTTGTTAAGTCTATATTAATTCAATTATATTTCGAAGTGCATTTCAAAGGATTTTATTTGTCACAGGTAAGAAAGAAATTCATTTGTTGTTGTTTACTTACGTTTCATCTTCTTATTTGTGTAGTTTATGTATTAATGCATTTTTCCAGTCTTGTGAGATTTTGTTCAGTTTTCTATATCTCTTCTAGCAAGTTCTTCAGTTTTCTCTTGTTTTTTTCATGATTCTTCCTGTAATTCTGCTGCAGTTAAGTTATCATCTGCTTCCTTATAATTTAATTTCTGGGTGATTTTGTCTATTTTCATTTAATTATGTATTTTGGGTTTTTCAGTTCATGTTGCTAGATTTTGGAATTGAAATATTACCTCAGGTTCTTGGTAGTTTAGTAATTTTTCAAAGTACTTGCCGGAAATTTGCAGTTGTCTTTGTTGTTATGACCTAATTTTCTATTTTTACCCTAAAGCAAAGGCTGGGTGATTGATATTTGGTAAGTGTGGTAAATTTTAATGTACTTATTTATTTAATTGAAATAGACAGGCATGAAACCCATGAATACAATATCATATTAAAAAAAAAAAACATAAGTACTTAACAAAATTATCATTCATAAGTTAGAATAGCTCTTGATAAGGTATTAACTGTACTGTAAGTGTACTTTACACAGTAAAGGTAGTCTAGTAATAGATGATATATGAGATTTGATTGAACCAAGAAAATATTGAAAATTATGCCTAAGCAGTCTAGTCATTATTATATGTAAGTCAAAACTGAAATAATTTAGGATAGTCAAAATAACTACTAAAAATTTTATTAGCAAATATTAATCTGTCCTTGTCATAGGTGATTCAATTCTTGGTATTTTTAACAAATTAAAAATATTAATAAAGTTAATGATCGGTAAAGTGCATAGAATCACAGATTTTATAGGCTGCATATCTAAGAAAAATTCTCTGTGGTATTTCTAGTAATTTTAATTGCAAGTCGGCAAAAGGTCACTAGACAACAGAGCCATAATTTAGTACTACAGTATATAAAATGCATAACCAAAAAAATTCTCCTGAGTTAATATTTCTAAAATTTGTAGAGAATCTCTTAATTAAATTTACAATTTTTAGTGTCTTACAGTATAATCTTCGTATTGTCTGAAGAATAACTTTGTATCAAAACCTACACCTAAGTCTTTAATAGAAGATAGCTTTTGTATTATTCAGTTACACAGTTATATCAACATTTGCAAACCTTCTAAATTGAGTATGAAATCAATTTTTTTTAAGTTGGAAGAAATAATATATAAGTTAATTTTTATACAAAGTTCAAGTCAACGAAGTAATTGAATATCAGCTAGATTTATAATAATAGGCTTAAACAATTTCATATCTGCAAAAAATAAAAAAAAAATATGAGTAGTGTGTAATGAAACTGATGTCATTTATAAATACTATGAAAATTGTAGAACCTAAATGTATGCCTTGTCTTAGGAAAAGAAGAGCATTTCAAGAATGATTGAAGAGCTTAATTAAAAACTGTATAAAAAAGGCAGAGCATTTCTTCACTAAAAGAGGATGAATATATTCTGGGCCTGTCAAAGAATTATTAGATCAAATGGCCCCTTTCAACATCATTCTCAGTTAATGTTTAACTGCAGCAGTTAAATGTAATTTTAGTTGAGGAAAAATCATTGCTAGTATTCACTCCCAAATTTTTTTTAGCAAAAACGTACAATACCAGTGCCCTTATTAGCATACTCATTTCAAAAAGCATACAAGGTAGATAGATCTACTGTTGTCATTATTATTAGCAAATTTAAAAAAATCTTTGGAATCATCAGATAAAGATTCCTAAACTTTAAAAATATAAATTTTCTATGTTTGAAAGTTTCTTAATAATTTTAATTAAGATTTAGCCCAAAACTAGTATTATTTAAACATACAGTGTTTCTTACGAGACAACCTATCTTTAGTTTCAATGATTATTTTTTTGGGGGGAAAACACATCATTGTAATCATGGAAACAATTTGAATAAGTTGACGATATTTTGAAAATAAAGTATTTAATATTAAGCTTTTAATTGAGTTTGGAAAGGTTTGAAAAGATCATTCAAAAAGTACAGTCGCAGCTAGTAGTTGAGCATGTATCCTGTTTGTTGCTATTATGACCAACGACATGCAGGCATGGTTAATATTGTCTTTCACAGAGTTTTATCAGATACTTTATACTTTGTTAATATTATGAAGTATAATTTTTGCATTATTATTATACTGTTGGTGTTGTTATTTTCATTTATTTTTGCAACTGTTTGCAATATTTCTATCAAAGACTCATCTGTATAAAAAGAACAACAGATTACATAAAGGTATTAAAAAATCATATCAGTTAACATTATACATTTATTTTAACTATGAAACTTAAAAAGTGTAAAAGCAGTTGCAAGCAACCATTTTTTCTGGAAACCACTACTGGATTTCAGCTTTCCTCCAGTTGTTGGTAGTAACTTTATTTACCGCAAACGGGTGATAAGTTGCGTTTCCATTCTTATTACACTTCCTTCTTGTAAATAATTTAAAAATTCATTTGTAAACCAATTTTTAAAACTGTCCCTATTCATTTCTGAATGATAATCTGAAGAACAGGCTTTCAATTTACTGCTGTAAACCTTACGTTGTTTAAGAATCCTGTTTTAGCTGAACCTGCATGACATACTATTAGACTGCCTTTCTGATGAGCATTTTAGTTTTAATGTGTAATTTTCTTTGAATCTTTCCATATGCATTTATGAAAATGATTTTCATTAAGCCATGTCTTATCTATGTAAAATATATGATCATCAAATATATTTGATCATCACATGACACTTTTAATTTGTGAAATATATTTAAAATTCAATTCTTTTTAATGCAATATCTGGTTTTTCCATCAAGAAATGTTGACCATCTTCAGTTTTTTTTTTTTAATAACAAAAACCAATTTTTTTCACAATACGGCGAACGGTCGTAGACGATAGATTTACATCCAGTTTTCCCGTACTTCCTCTTTGAAGTTCTTAATGGTAGGGATTTCATTCTGAACGGTAGGGGTAGTACTGGTATAAGATTGTGCACAATGCACGACTGTTGAAATATTCCAGTAACAGATTTGCATTCCGTGTCCTATTTTCCTTGGCATTTCAAACTGAATGCAACTGTCATTACAATAGCACTCCTACATATCCTTTGTAGTGACCTTCATCTAATGTTCATGTTTCGGTGATGGGTTCATGAACTTTATCAAAGTAAATTGCACTACGGAATTCAAAGTCTTATAGCTTTTGAAAAAATGTTTATTTATTGCAGATTGCTTTTTTCAAACCACTCTTAATTGTACAGCCTTGTTGACCAGTAAACAAAGGTGTCTCCATCTCATTCATATTACACTTAAGATAGTTACAGAGAAATTAAAAAAAATCTTTAACTTACTATTCTAAACTGTCTTTGACATAGGGCGATACTGTTAAATAAACTTGCTAAGAAACCAGCACGAACTGAACATATCAAAATAAAATATTCGTATGATTTATTAGATATCATAGCTAAGGGCTTAATGAACCCATCAGACTGAAGACTGGCATTGCAATTGATTTTTTCTAATATACAATGACATAATATTAATATACTGTAATCAATATTGAGACTGTACTGCCTACTGAGAATGCTTCTTCAGCCCTTCACATATTTCCAATTTCCACAATTTTAAATCTATTATTATGATCCTCACCATAAAACAGGAATGTTTATTAATCCAACTCAACAAATAAAAATTCTACAAAATTAATGCCTGATATTAATGGAAATTTATTTTTTTTACACCTAATGTTAACCGAAATGTGATGTTTTTACCTGAAAACAACCTGTATGCTTAAATAGTAGTAGTTTTGGGCTAAATCTTAATTACAATTATTGAGAAACAATTGTTTAATCTAATTTTAAAAATAGAAGCTTTTTATTATTGGTTTGGATTTTATAGCAATTTAAAGTTCATGTTTTCAAAAAAACTGCAAGAAATTCACCTTTCACACCCCTAATTTTCAAACGAATGACTAACTAAAATCGGCTGAATCCAGTTAGTGCAAAAATAATTGGAGTTTCTGATACCTTCATTTTTATTGTGTGATTTTTTTTTTTAAACTAAGATGCAATAGTTTAAACACAAGCGCCATCTTTTATAGTGACCACTGTAATACATAGCTGCAACTCTTCAGCAAAGATTTTTATATCATGATCAATATAAAATTCTGGTGAGGCACGACATGTTTCATACGCTATAAAATTCCATTTCCATATTCAACACACAAGCTTTAAGCTTATGTGACAACAAAAAATAAATAGATATTTAGGGTCAAACTATCATTCATTAAATGTTGAATCTTACAGAATTTATATTTTTATAATCTGGTATGTATTCATTAGATATAAGATTAGAATTTAAAATCTTAGGTAACATTATCTTTAAAGGTAAATTATATTTGTCACAGAAATTTCACCATAAAAACAATATTAACACTAATGTTTGTAAGATTATAAAAACCGAATCGGTAGAATTACTGCAACAGTTGAAAAGATTACAATATGTAGAAAAAATCTGTAAGGTGAGTGCATTTTTAACGTTTGAATTTGGATGATTAAATTTGGCCTAACAAACATTTTCTAGGTTTTCTCATACAAAGCCTGGACCATTAAAGTCACCAAATAATAATAATAATAATTTGACTGTGGCTACATAGTTAATGTGCATGTGTGTGTAGAGGGGGGAGTGAATTAGAGGTATAGTTTATTTTTATTTTATGAATTATACAAAAAATCATAAAAGTTATGAAAAGTTATGAAAAATCATAAAAGTTGAAAATGAAGTGGTAAGGGTGTTAGATTTTGCATACATTGGAACACCAATTATCTAGATCAGGGCTTCTTAAACTTTTTTATATAGCGACCCCCTTCAAGCTTAGGAAATTTTTAACGACCCCCTCCTCCATATAATGAAATATATATTAACCGTAGATGTAGATGTAATATCGCACTATTTTACAATGTAAATAAAATAAGGATTAAAGAATACGTACCCATTCATTTCACATATATATAATTGGAAACATTGACGGGATATCGGTCGTAATAAAACACATTAAATAGAATGACATAAAACTATATATATATTTATTCAATAGAAAAAATAAACTTTTGTAACAATTTTTTTATAAGAAAACATAAAACTATATCTATATATTCAATAGAAAAAATAAACTTTTGTAACAATTTTTTTAATAAAAACATATTATTAACATCAAACAATATTAATGTGACGGATGTGATTGTTTATTTTTACACAAATAATTAAATCTAGGCTCAATTTGAGTTAGTGCAGATCGTAATAAATTTTCAACGTTTATTAAAGTTGAACGGTATTTTGATTTTATGTAAGTTAATGTGGAAAAGGCTGATTCACATAAATATGTTGTACAAAATGGCAGTAATTTGTTCATTGCCATTTCCGATAGTAGGGGATATTCTGATTTGATTTCTATCCAAAATTCATGCACAGGCACTTGAGAAAATCTAAGTCGCAAGGTAGTATCACTTGTTAATTCGGCAAATTCTTCTTGTGCTTTTAAGTTTAAAAAATTAATTTCTTCCATTTCAATTGAAAATGGATTGCAAATCCATTGTTGTGTATCGATATCATTGGGAAAATACCTATGCATGTAAACTTCCATATCCTTCAAATGATTAACTATAATTTTTGTTATAGGAGTATCTTTTTTTGAAATATTGTTACTAATTATATACTCGTCAGTAAATGGAAACATTTCGAGCGATCCACTTTCCACTCTGTTCTTCCATATAAGAATTTTTTTAACAAAGGCCTCAAGTTTATTTTTTAACATAAACATATTAACGCAGACTCCCTGCATTGATAAATTCATATCATTGATTTTATCAAAAATATCTGCCAAATAGCATAGCTTGAGAAGCCATAAATTATCTTGAAAATAATCAGCCAAATTAGAATTTTGCTCTGTTAGAAATATAAGAACTTCATCTTTTAAAGTTAATAATCGTTTCAAACTTCGACCTTTTGATAGCCACCTAACTTCAGCATGTAACAATAAACTTGTATAATCCGAATCCATATCAATGCACAAATTTTTAAACAATCGACTATTAAGTGCTCGACTTTTAATAAAGTTAATGATTTTGACTGCATCAAAAAACAGTGTTTAATTCTGGTGCAATTTTTTTAACAAGTGCCTCTCGGTGAATCATACAATGTGTAAATGTAATATGATCATTTCCAGCTTTAACAAATGCTGTAAAACCAAGATCTTGTCCGGTCATTGCTGCAGCACCGTCCGTGCACACACCAACACAATTTTTCTGTGTATATGTAAAATGAGAAGTGTTACCAAAAAAATTACTGAATTACAACAACAAAATTTTTAAAAGGCTTACTGGGTTTCAAGAAAGGGTCACGATTTAAAAAGACAGTTCATTGCGTCCTACACTGAAATAAAACCAAAAGAAAGATGTAGAGGTTTGAATGGTACAATACCAAAAGAAAATCTTTTCATTATAGTTTAAACATAAATTATGTAAAATAAAGGTGTGTAAACTGATGTTTTTAAACGTACTAGCTATATCTAATATAGCCGTAGTTAACGTAATTAAAAAGGAGAAACCTGGAGGGATTGTAGAAATGTACAAAAGAGGACGGCATACACCTGTCACTAAAACACCTGAAGAAATAATTTAGTATATAAATTTTACCCAAAAATATGAGAACCACTATTTACGCTTGTGAAAACTAAGAAACATTTTTAAGTCCCAATTTAAATGTAGAGAAATCGTATTCATTCTACCAAGAATTTTGTGCTAAAAATAAAATAGGTAAAGAAAAAGTTGCAAAAAAGTGATTTTACGTAGATATAATCAAACAAAAAATTCAACGAGCATAAACCAAATGTGCGATTCGTATTTAGTAAAATTAAAAGGTGAATCAACTTGACATGGAAAAAATCTATTCAGAGTATTCATAAATTGAACCTTAAGGAATCAGAGAAGCGGTACGAACAAAAGTAAAGATTATAAAGTTGAAATGTTGACAACTGATTTACGAAAAAAATATTTAGCAACACTACTTTTGTTAACAGACACCGGAAGTTTCTAATGCAGGAAGTTGTAGACGTTTAATTTCATAATTTGATTCCAGTGATGCGACTTTATTCTAAATGGTGTGGTATGAAATTAAAGCAAGATGTGGTAGGAATGAAATAGCTTCTTGCATTTTAAAATGGGTTGAGCAAAACATTCACAATTCAGAAATTGAAGAAATAAATAAGTTTACCTTTTTTTTCTATATTTTACACTTACATCCACAGGTAGAACGTATTAGTAATAAATTCTTGTTAAAAGGCCGTACACATATGGATGCAGACGGTGTCAAATGCGCTGATAGAAAGAGAAACAAGAAGAAAATAATGAATTCCTTAAACATATTGATACCTAAGGAGCAGCTGGTTTTCCAATGTTCAAAGAAGTATAAAGTTTTTGCAGTATGGAATTACATGATTTCAAGAATTTTAAATCACTGTACGATAAGACATCTTAAGACCCATTAATTTATTGAAAAGTTTTTAATGAGCAGCCAGTACTCCTATCACAATTTCTTCATGTTAAATTTTAGCAAAAAGGTATCGGTGAAGTATTTTATAAATATGAAACTGATGTCAGTAAAGAATTTCATTTAGATGTACTTCATGCCATTAGAATCGATCTAAAACCGATATTACTATTAAAATACAAAGACCTGATGACTCTGCTTAAGTATTTATCGTCAGAGTGTCTCATCTATTTCATCAAAATAATTTGTAAGTGAAGTAAATAACTTTGCTGAAGAAGGAAGCGATTAAAGATTAAAGTAAATATATAAGCTTTAGTCCAGCGTTGTCTAACCCAAAATCGTTACCGGATCAATGAAATACAAGGAATATGAGCAGCATGCCACAGGAAAGAGGTATAAAAGACCGGCCACCTGTTATAAGTAAATTGTTGTAACTTGCTTTTAATTTTAATATAACGTTTTCAGTGTAATAAAATAATATGTTTTAAAAAATCATGGTTTTTATTTTTTAATATAATTTTTTTTTTAGTTTTCTAATAAATTTAGTATTTATTAGTTTTCCAAATCTAAATTTATATTTTGTTTCTAACACACACACACACACATATATATATATATGTATATTATTTTAAAAATAAAATTGTTTTACAGTGAGAGTATCTTTAACTTCATAAGTTAAAAAATTGATATATGATACGGCTATAAGAGTCATCTATGAATGAATGTTATAAACAGTTTAATATAAAAAATATCCATAAAAACTGTATTACGCTGTTAAGCAGTCATAACCAATAATCTTGTAAATAAATATAGTAAATTAAAACTGCTAAATGTTATAATAAATGAATATAAAACTTGAAACTAAGTTGTTTTACAGGTTTGTAGTAATTAATGCAGTCTGTTACTACAAACAGACTGCATTAATTAAGATGATCTCATCATGAAAAACAATCAGTTGATTCAACTGATCTATTCTAAACAATTTAATGGAAATAATTTTTTTTTTTTTTATTGAATGGTTTCTGTGAAATACTATTTTTTACCTATGGTCCTTAAATAAAAGTAACTAAATTAAAAATACACTGCTTGACAAAATTTAATTTTTTGTTTATTAAATGAGAGTGAATGGCTAATTCTTATAGTATTATTTTATGCTGATTTCATATATGTTAATAAATTCTTTCTACCTGCTCATTTTTTTAACTATTTCTTTTAGATTTTCTGCTGTAATTTGCTGTAGATAGATCCCTCTTTATATTCCAACAGTAATCGGCTAACTTTTTTGGGTTCCATTTATCCTTTCTTTCTTTCTTTCTTTCTTTCTTTTTCCTGTTTAGCCTCCGGTAACTACCGTTTAGATAATTCTTCAGAGGATGAATGAGGATGATATGTATGAGTGTAAATGAAGTGTTAGTCTTGTACATTCTCAGTTCGACCATTCCTGAGATGTGTGGTTAATTGAAACCCAACCACCAAAGAACACCGGTATCCACGATCTAGTATTCAAATCCATGTAAAAATATCTGGCTTTACTAGGACTTGAACGCTGTAACTCCAAATCAGCTGATTTGGGAAGACGCGTTAACCACTAGACCAACCCGGTGGGTTGGGTTCCATTTATCCTGGTATCGTGTTTCCATTATAGATATCTACTAGTGAAAGCTTTCTCCTTTTTCATCACTAAATAGTGCCAAGATTGTTAGGGAAAAAATCCAAATGTGAATGTAAGAAATAGATTTTGAGTGATATGTTACACCCAAGTTCTTTGTAGTTTTGAAGGAGTTCACTCACAAGTTCTCTGTAATTAGTGACTTTATGTTTCCAAGGAAGTTGTTTACTACATTTTGAAATGATTTCCGTGCAGCAACCGCCAAGTCATTCAAATGCCAACGCGCTCTACTACTTTTATTATTTTGGTCTAACAAATATACCTTTCTTTATTATAGCATCGCTTATATTACAGAATTTGTTTTTTGAAAAACTCGAACTCTGCACCATTACGATCCATTGTTTTAACAAATTTTTTTAAAAACCTAGCTTAATGTGTAGTGGCAGAAGATAAATTTTTTCTGTTTTCACTAATGCCTGATAACATTCTTCTCTCCTACAGTCAGTACCTCTCTCCTTGGCCACCGGTCTTTTATGTAATGGCTTTTCCTATCTCTGCTGTCCCACTCGCACAAAAAGCAACAGAACTTAGTGCATCCAAGTCGCAGTCCAAGTAAAACCGCTACTACTTTCAGATCCCCACAAATATTCCATAAATATTTCTCATACTAAAACTTGTACTCGGTACAAGTTTCATATTTTATAAGATTCAATCATGTGAACTGCATTTGCTAAAGGTATTGATGGGTATTTATTTCCAGTGTGAAGTAGAACAGCTTTCAAATTTAGCTTTGATGAGTCAGTGGAAATTCGCCATTCGTCAGCATGATATGTCCCAAAGCTTCCATTAGAGTCCAAATCATTACCGTATACTAAGTTTTCGTACTGAGAGAAGAAATTTTCAAATTCTGACTGTCCCGGAAAATATGTATTTTAGTGTTTGGTTGTAAAAGATGCATCATTTCAGTCTTGATGTTTCTGCTTGATTGTTTGATAAATTTACATCACGAACCAGATCATTTAATTCTAACCGATTAATTAAATGGGGTTCAGTATATCTAAGGTTTGGATCTCTCTCTTTGTCGCCTGATAAGTAAGCACAAGATTCAACATTTTCATATAACTTCCATGTTTCTGGTGGTATCTGTATCTCAAATATCTTTATTACATAAAAATAACAATCTGTGGTGTGATCCTTCCGTTCTCTTCAAACCATTGGAATTGCAAATGGCATGTGATGAGATCCATTTAGCAAACCGGTCAATAATGTTACACAAGAAGCGCAGCAAATATGAGTAGCCTAAGATTTGTACCGATCACCTAATTTACATCCAAAATACAGTTCATATGACTTTTTTATCAGTGAAGTTATATTTCTTTTCTAAGACCACAGATGTAGCAGAAATTGTTTGCTGGATTAATTCAACTGCAAGACATTGTTAATGCATTGCAATAACTAATATTGTTTAAAAAGAACACTTAATAAACATACACTCACTTTACTGAACAACATATACCCCCAAATATAGAAAGCCAGCTACAAAACTGAATGTTACACACACGAGAACTCGCATTTAATTAGCATTAAAAATATTTCTCCAGTCTGCACACCAGTTAATAAGTAAATATAATGACAGAAATAACAGAGTGTATAATATGTTTATCGTAACAAGAAAATAGGAAGAATTAAGTTTTTGTTCATTTTAATCGGTGTGTAAATGATAAACACTAATGTGTAACAAATCAATGTGACAACAATTAATGGCCTGTAATAAATAATATAATAAATTATGTTCACAAAATGTCATACTTATGGAGTTAAATAAAAATGGTATTTACAACAAAACTAAGCCTGATAGAAGAATTCTGGTTTCATATTTGAAATCGGAAAAGTAAAATACTGGAAAATTGTACATAAAAGCAATTTGATTACAGCAACATCAAAACTACAATTTAACCAAACACAAATTGTGTAAATCTATGACACCAAATACTGATACTAATAGTTAATACCTTGATAAAGGTTCCATTTTTACTCTAATTTAAAGGTGAAGTGCTAGTAGCACAATGTTTCTTTATTTTATGTCTTGTTTCCTATCATTCTAAAGACCTGTTACTATGTATTTGTTTTCATAGTTTTGATTGCTCCGTAAGTTGAGTTTGCGTTAATTTTATTATTTCTTTGTATAATATATTCTCTTTAATCATTTCTATAATTTTACTATTATTTTTGTGTAATTTTCAGTCGTTTTTTTATTTCCAACTGTATCTGTGGATGTGAATGTACGTAAATAATAACAGAGTTGTTTACTATAACCTAACTAGTAATTTTTTATGCGAGTAAATGATATTCATGTTATTATTTTTATTATTTACTAGCGTCTTAAAATATTACCGATATAAAAATTAGACATTGTAAATTATAATTATTAGTTCAACAAAACCTGTTCATTATGTGTAAATGACAGTGATATAATTGAACTTTTAAATGATTTAGCCGATAGCAATTCAGACAGTGATTCTCATCATTTTCTTGGGAATATTACTGATGATGAGCACGATGAGGAACAGGATTTACAGCCTTCCTGTTCGGCTAGGTAAATGACCTCGAATATCTTTTGCTAAAAAAAAAGACAAAACATTGGGCTTAGAACAGTTATGATGTTACCATAAAGCTTTGCAACGCTCAACTATTTCCTGGTACTCCAGGAATAAACTTCCCGATCGATGACCCTGACAATGTATATTCATTATTTTTACCTAATAAATTAATTGATATTCTAGTGAACCAGACTAACCTTTATGTCAAAAATTACATAAAGGTTAAACTTATTTGTTTCTAAATAATGTGGTCAAAATAATAAGGTTTTTGTTTGTGGAAACACACTGATAATTAAGAGATGCTTTTGTTTGTAGCTGTATATATGCTATCAGAAATTACTTGGTGACCGTAAATTGAAAGTTATTAAACAAACAAGCCGCTTTTTACAACTCTTGGATTTGGAAAAATTTTATCCCATAAGAGTCACTTATGTCGCGTTTCCTCCATTTTACTGATGATAACGCTAATCCATCTCCAAAAAAATAAAACCGATTATTGAGTATCGTGTTAGCAGTTTCAAAGAAGTATACATACCAAAAAAAAAATTTAGCGAAAAGTTATTGCAATATTATAGCTATGAATATGATGTCGGTCTTTGTGCTTCTTTTAGAAATTTCCACACCGAGAAGGAATACAAAAATATTTCTTAAAATATTTTCGTACTTCAAAAACTTAAATTCATTTTAAAAAAATAATTATTTATAAATAGTTTTAAATTGAAATATAGTAACAGCTCTGTGAATTGGCAAATGCGAATGTATGTTGTGTGAACTTGATCCGATTAACTAAATTGATAAATATACATAAACTATTTTCATAAAAAATTATTTATTACCAGTTTTTAGGGTAGTGTTTATTTTTACCGTATAAGAATGGATGAAGTAACATTTCCCTTGTTCAAAATATAAAATAAAAAAAGTATTACAATATATAATTAGTAAACATAATACCTGTAATTTTTTTAAAAACAGTTGTAACTAAAGGTTTCTACAAAATAAGTGAAAGTTCTTATAAACAAAAAAATGAATTGTTAAAGACCGAGATCAATTAAAATTTGAATTTACCATCTTAGAAAATTACAAAACAATAAAAATAATTAATACTACAACAAATGAACACTCGTACAAATGCATTCAAATTCAATATTCTAGATTTAGTAATATCAAAAAGATACAAGAATATGAAGTTGATGTAAATAATGTTTATATTGTAGTATGGAATATCATCTTGAAATTATATTCAAAACTCTTCAGTTCGTACAAGCTGTATGGGTGTGTGTATATGTAAAAAATGTATTTATCTAATGGTTGAAAGTGACCTGATACGACACCAGTCACAAGTCGCTTATGAAAACAACGCAACCAACTTAAGAATTAAGTCTTATGCCAGGTTTACAAGGAAAAGTGAAGACTGGAAATAAATGGTTTCCCAAAATGCAGCTAATATTCAGCCGTGTAAGAACTTCATATAGTGAACATATATTTTTACCCTCAGAGAAAGTAATTCTGGCCGTTAATTTTAGTATCTGAGGTTTTTCAGATGTATTATAACTACAATAAAGACTGGGGCATATAAAATGTAACAACAAATTAATGTGGCCGTTGTAAAACAAGATCTTGCTGTTTTAAACCGATTTTATTTGTTTATTTAAAACATGCCACCAGGCTAGGATATGTTGTTAACGAAACTCGACAACAGAATAATGCCGGAGACAGTTTTGAGTGTTACCGAAGATAAAATGTAACCGATTCAGTAAAATAATATCAGTGTGTTAATATTTTATATTCATAGAAACATACATTTTTGTAATTTTTTTCTAGTGAAAAGATAGTGCGGTCAAAACACGTCCCCCTCTCTCTTCCGGTAACATGTACTAATGAATGCTCGCGCACAATGTACTAATGTACTCTCCACAATAGAGTCAAAACGATTGCTGTAACAAGTTGGGGGGATGGAAGATTATGTTCATTAGTTTGTTTGTCAGTACATAGAGAGATATTACTGTTAATCCTGATAAATTTTAGATATTATGGCGAGAAAGAAAAATCGATTAGCTTTATAATAATTCATAACTTTTATTGGAGTGTAAATGTTTGTGTTAAGTATAAATGTGAATTATGAAAAAAATTATATACTAACATTACGATTCTTATTTGCGTAGTAAATTATGTATCAAATCTAAGCAAATGTTGTGTTTATCAAATGCAAAAAAGTATAAAAAACCGTTTCAATATAAAATTTTCATTATTATTTTATGATCATCAGCCCCCTACACAATATGTAATGTTAAATTACATAATTTAAAATACGTATAATATGACAGATTAATACAATGTTGAGTCTTGTGTTTATAAAAATAATCCGTTTTAAAATAAAGGTGCCGAATCCCAGTCAGCCTTTGTATTTTTAACATGCTAAAATATTAATTTCATAATAAAAAAAAATTTAAATAATTTAACGTTGATATGCTGTCGATTCAAGTTTGTTAATAGATGCATTTTGACGCGTCAATTGGATATTTGTTTTGTTTTAGTAACGCGTAAGACATAACAAAGTTTTGACTCTCTAACTGGCAACGTGTAAGTCTGGCAACTCTGTCAACGGTTGCTAGGAAACCGAATCGGTTTCCGTACGTAGTAGGAAGAAGTGTGGAAGGGAAGGGGGACCCCTTCCTCACCCTCCCTCTTTTCGTCTACATACAACCGCTCAAGGTTACACAGTTAGAACACGTAAATTTATCCCTTATATTACACTGTATTTTATCAAATTATAACTAACCAAAAATATAAAATTAAACCCTTTAACACTACAAACGTTTTCATCACCGATGTATTTATTTATTTATTTATATTATTTCAATCGAAATAATATAAATGACTTACAAGCATTTTTTTCAATATTTATATTTAAGTCAAATATTGAATTCAAGACCTGTCACTTTTTTAGTGTATGAAACCTATCTAAACAATTGCTGATGGTGTTGTCTAACATGAGACTCGAACCTGACACCTTCATTTTATCAGTAGTTTTTAAAATCTTTTATTATGAATTTATATATATATATGTCAATGTAAAAAATATTTATTTGTGTAAGAAACCAATAGATTGTGATTATAATTTTTATAGTCGTTGACCATGAGATTATATACAATGTAACAGAATTGATCCCTTTAGGTTAGACATTTTTTTTTTTTTTTTTTTTTTTGAGCGACATGCGGGTAAGGCATAAATAAAGCTGTAAATTACCATTTGTGTGCAAAACGAGAATCAACTCAAATCTTCAATAAATTAATCTGTTTGTAATGATAATTCAAGCCAGGAATCAAATCTAGAATCTTAAAATTACGATTTTGGTGGTGGGAAGGAGCGATACTCAGACGGGAATACCTTGTGATCTGATGTGTGTCCAAGTTAAAATCGATCCCGAGAATTATAAAAATGTTGAACTTGATGAACTCTAAATATAACTTTTTAGCGGGGATCTGTGGTGCGAGTGGTAGCGTCTCCGCCTTTCATTCGGAGGTCCCTGGTTCGAATCCCGGTCAGATATGGCATTTTCACACGCCACAAGATTCAAAATTGTATCATTTTATTCCATCCTCTGAAGCAATGCCTAAAACGTTGGTCCCGGAGGAAAAAATAAAAATTGAACGTTTTGTACTTTTTTCTTTTCCTGTTTAGCCTCCGGTAACTACCGTTTAGATAATTCTTCAGAGGATGATATGTACGAGTGTAAATGAAGTGTAGTCTTGTACGTTCTCAGTTCGACCGTTCCTGAGATGTGTGGTTAATTGAAACCCGACCACCAAAGAACACCGGTATCCACAATCTAGTATTCAAATCCGTATAAAAATAACTGGCTTTACTAGGACTTCAACGCTGTAACTCTCGACTTCCCAAATCAGCTGATTTGGGAAGACGCGTTAACCACTAGACCAACCCGGTGGGTGAACGTTTTGTACTAAAACAGCTAATCCTACCTTACTAAACGGTATTTGTGTGTGCGCGCGCGCGCGTCCCCCTTACCTTAGCACCGAAATCTACCGATCACTAGCGGAAAATCCCATTTCGTTAGATGTCTCGTGGTGGTTAGGTGTATACTTGTGCATATTATATATATACCTAAGCGAAATATATATCGAAATTTTGGGAAAATTTAGTACTTTTTACCGGATCCTAATTTTTGGATGAAAATTGCAAATATCTCGAAAACGGTCGGTCCTAGCGCTCTGAAAACATTTTTCGACCCCCCCCCTAGTCGATACCCCATCCGCTCCCACTGGTACTAGTTGGATGATAATATTTTTAAGTGCCCCGGGGGCGGCGTTCGGGAATTGGGGATGGGGTACCACCGTCCCGGGAACCGCTCGTCCGATTTTCACGATTCAAACGGCGTATGTATCAGCAGATCGAGTCTTAAGTGTTTAACGCATCGCATACACTCTTGATCGACCGGATGTTGGTTATCCGGAAATTAAATCGTTTAGTCCTATGCTTTGATTCCACTCACCCACCGTAAAACGTGCCGATCCGATCTTTCGATAAATACGTTCAAATCTGTGCGCTAGCGCAGCTGAAAATTATAAACTTATGAAGACTAAAAAATAGAAAATTAAAAATATATAAAAAAAAGTTTTTAAAAACAACTCTTAAATTAAACGCACTAAAATGTAAAAAATTATTTTAGGACGGTATCTCAGAATGGATTTGAATGTAAGATTATGTGAAAATCTTAACTTCAAATTAAAAATTTTATGTTTTTTTGCCAATTTTTTTCTTATAAGTGATGAATGGCCTAAAGATTGGGGGGGGGGGGGGGGCAAACACGCATAAGAAAAAATTGGCAAAAACATCAAATTTTTAATTTGAAGTTATGATTTTCACATAAACTTACAATCAAATTATTTTTACTTTTAGTGAGTTTAATTTAAGAGTGGTGTTTTAAAATTTTTTTCATATTTTTTATTTATTTGTGTCATTGTTTTTCTTCATAAAATAATGAACTATAACCAAAAATCCTTTTCGGCACGCCGGAAAGCGGAGTAGATTTCAACGGTGTTAAGTAGCGTATAAAAAACGATTTCCACCTTAAATTTACTCAACGGTTACATGTGAAAAAACGTTTTATATGTAATTATCTCCCTATTACGGGAGATATATGATATTTTGTCTTCGAAACCTCATTTTTTCACCCCCTGGGCCAACGGTTGGTTATATCAAGAAACTTTACTAAGATAAGTTTTAGGCCCTTATCCAAAGAATAGTAGGAACTTCAAACGAATTCTATATTTTACTTAATAAGAAAATTATAACGATATTTTGATTTTTCGAAAAATCCCCCCATTTCCACCCCCATGGTCCGATTTTGCCCATTAAAAAACTTGACCAAGATTTTGAGTCGTTATACTTTATGTATCAATTATATATATATATATATATATATATATATATATATATATATATATATATAAATGTATGCATAAAACTTTGAACTGACGATGGTTTTGGGGTCTAAGGATGTGAATCGCGAAGATATGTCGAAATTTTCGGGAAGTCGAATCATGGTACCCATTACAATAGGAAGCTTTCTTATGAAATACCTAAAAGTAGGCACCGGAATGTACCGATCGCTAGCTGAAAATCCCGATTAGTTAGTATCAATTCCTACAGTTAAATTTCTAATTTATAACTTTTGTTATATCAATTTTCATTATTAAAAAAAATATATATATATTTTACACAAGAGGTAATCAATTTTGGACACCTAATAATGCCATTCCAAGACGCCGCCCGCTAGGGCAAACCGCCCAAAGGGCCTAGCTACGGAGACGTGCCTGAGGCATGCCCTGCAGCTAGTGAATATACAAGAACGAAGTATAAAATGTCTAAACAAATATAGATTAAACTTCACACATTACTTTGTGTTATTAATAAAAAATAGATAGAGAGCACGTTCAAGTCCTAGTAAAGCCTAGTAAGAGGGGGTGCGCGCACATTTGCATTGTAGATGTGCTAACTGTATACTGTATAGTAGTAATCAGCTAAGTTGGATAAATTTAGAAATAGTGTAATCGTTTCATTACCCCCTTACATACCATCGCTAATATTTTTTATATTCTATAATAATTTGTTCAGTTATTTTCCTTTTAAGGTGATTAGTTACTGAAAACGTTGCAGTCTGGTTGTGGAAAACTGTTCAGGTGATGTGCTTTTCATTAAAAAAAAAAATTGTATATGTAATTTAATAGGCGTACAAGGAAGTCATGTGGTGTCCACATCGGATTTTTTAATTATTTCCAGCCGATTTGTTTCATTTTACAAATATCAGCTGATATTAGCAGTGGAACTTAATTTTTATTTAGAAAATAAGACGATGTAATTTGACGTTTCATTGTTAATTATTAGTTATTTTATTATTACCGATATTAAGCATCGCTATTGTCTGCATTATGAATGGAAAACGCAATAAAATTGATCGTGCATCGCGTTTTATTACTAACACGATTTTTCCATCGTTCCAAATTTGAACGCTTAAAACTCGATAACGAAGGCGTTAACAGAAAAACGGCGTTCACCACTGTTTTTCTCGTAAAATTTTAAACCGAAATCACGTATAGTACGTCAACCTTACTATTTAAAAAATTAAGTTTGATTCAATACGGCAAAAAAAAATTAAAAACCCACCGTAATGCAGATTTTTTTTTTAACTTTGCTGAACCCCGTTTCTTTCTGCGCGCGTACACGCTTTTTTTCGAATTACAATATATTTACACGTTTTTTTTTTTACGAAGGATTCGGCGATTATATTTCTTCTTCGCTTCCGTCGCCCCAATTTAGCGAATATTTAGCTGCAGAGGCGTGCCTGTGGCTCGCCCTCCGCAGCTAGACCCTGCGGACCGGTAATCGCTAGCGCACAGATTTGAGCGTGTTTAGTGAAAGATCGGATCTGTACGTTTTAGGTCGGGTGAGTGCGATCAAAACGCAGGGCTAAAAGAATTAATTTTCGGATGACCGAGATCCGGTCGATCAAGAGCGTACCCGATGAGTTAAACGGCTAGCGCTCGACCTGCCGATACTTACGCCGTTTGAATCGTAAAAATCGGACCAACGGTTGCCGAAATATTACGGCGGCACCCCGTCGCACCCCCTCCCCGATTTCCAAATGGAGCCCCGGGGGCGCTTGAAAATATTATCGTCTGTCGGGAACCACCGGGAACGGATGGGGTTGCGTCGAGGGGGGTTCAGAAAATTTTTCAGAGCGCTAGGACCGACCGTTTTCGAGATATTTGCGATTTTCTTCCAAAAATTCGGATCCTGTTAAAAAGTACTAAATTTTTTCCAAGGCACGATATATATATATGTATATGTGCAATATATTGATATATAATATAATAATAAAACCAATTGTAAAAATTGTATTATATATTTGTATTTATAATAATATAAACAATAAATGTTTATAATAATAAATCAATTGTAAAAATTAAAATATATTTTTAAAAGAACTCGACAAAAAAAAAATTAATTTATACGTATATGTATACAGAGTGTTTCTAAAATACTGGGCTGGCAATACTTTTTCGGATTCTATTTGTAAAACTAAACGAAAAATATCCTTAGGAATGGTGATTTCTCCTTCGTTCTGCCCTGTCCGCCATTTTGTTATTTTTATATAAAAACGTATATCTCCAGTTCGGATAGAATCACTTTAATATTTGGTAAGCGTCTTAGTAATAAAATTTTAAAATTAGAAAAAAATCAGGAATTTAATACCTTCGTAAATTAAAAAACGGCGGCCACTTTATTTTTCAATCCGTTGTATCTCCGTAAATGTTCATCTTTGTTTTATCTTTGCTAAAATATTCCGCCTTTTATTGTGAACAAAATGTCATTTTATTTTTGAAAATCGGGTAACAAATAGTCAAGAGTTACGGGAAAAAATCGACGTTATAATTTTATGTGGTAATTATTACGCGAGTAAATTATTACTTAATTTGATACGTACTACAATCGACTGTAAATAAAAGCAGTTAATCGAACTGAACGTAAAGTGGAGAGACGCAAAATTACGTGATTAACAGATCTGGACTAGAACATATTCTGTCTGCTGATTTAGAGCATATTTATGTTACAATAATGCTAACTTAATGTTATTAAATACATATATATATATAAAGATAGCTAAATAAAAATAGTAAATTAACACTACTAAATATTACGATAAATGTTTATTGAGAAATAATCAGACAAAAGAATAACAGATACCTATCTAATCTGTACTAACTAATTTGATGCAAATAAAATAAATGTAGTGTGTTTTTTTTCTGTAATATATTCAATAATAAATTTCAGACCGACAATACAAACTAAGAGACATAATTTGATCGGTCTACCGATTGGTTTCTGCGAATAATGAAATGATGCTATTTTGCACCACGGTCCTCTACTAAAAGTAAGTAATGACATACAATTAATTTTCTTAATTGTACAAAATATTAATGCGAGTTTTTGAACCTGTTTTACATTAATTATTTACAGTTGCACTGTTTGTAAATGACGACAGAATATTCCAAGGTAATAATAACAGCGATAGACAAAAAAGATTGTTTTAATGTTTCTCTAAGTGCGATACCACTTCTTGAATTGCTTTTTTGTGTATATTACAGATCTGTAAATACAATTTTTCTTTTAAATAAATAATGCTTCGATAGAATTAAGGGAAAATTTTGTTAAAATATATAATTTTGCACGGCCATACCTGTGTTAGAATAATTTTGCCGATGCTTTTCTTGTATAAATAGCATCAGGCACATCCTGAATTAATGTCTAACAGTAGTCGGCTAGCATGTTAGTATTCCATTTCCCTTTATAACTTTCCATCACCTAATTGTCTTGGTGAAAACCTTCACTGTGTTCATTACTTACATCTCCGAGGTTGTCCAGGAAAAAATCCAGATGTGAATGGAGGAAATGTATCTTCAAAGATGTATTACATCCCATAGCTCTTCATAATTAAGACCTATGAAACGGTCAATAATAATTCTCTTTATCTTAAAGTAAAAGAAAGTAAATCCCTTTATATTAAAGTAAAATTATTATGGAATATTCTTTTGTTTTAAGTAAAAAACAGAAATTAAGAAGGAAATTTACTATTATAATGAAGCGATGATGTGAAGTAAGAAGTTGATTAACAATATTGTGGTAATTGTTGAATTTTTGTTTGCCGAGAAAATTTTTGTAAATGTCTTTAAATGAAGCCCAAGCTGCACTTTCTACATTATTTAACATCGAGTTAAATACATCATCTTTCACCGACTCTCTTATTTGAGGACCAACAAATATTCAATGATGAAAGTAACAAGGTGTCGCACACCCGGCGTTGCGCAGTGGCTCGTCCCAAAATCCTTTTCCCGCCATGATGTTTAAATTCGTTTATGCGGTTGGCCCACAAACAGAAGCAAGACATCAATGTGATTAAAGGTAGAATTATCAAAAATAAACAAACTTTTGAAACATAAAAGAATAAAATTTATTGACTTATATGAAAATTGGCGTCGAAATGTGTATTTTTACTCTAATATTTATAAATAGGAAGTGCCGTACTCACGTGTGCGTGTACACGCACTTCCAAATAAATATGGAGTGTAGATTTTTTTGTTTATTTTATATAAAATTTAATCGACTGTATGTGGAGTCGAGAATTATGATCTGAATGATTAATTTCGTTTATTTCTTAACGATGTAATTTTTTCTAATAATGTTTCTTAATAAACAATTTACCTTGAATTAATTATTAAAGTACTATTAGATACAGAGCGGTTCAGAAAATAATTAACTTTAATTATTTTAATTCAAAATGAAAATATAATGGAAACATTTTATATGAAATAGAAAATAAAATAGTTTTCATTAACATAAAAACCAAAACCGACCCTTTTGCAAATATAAAGAAAAATAAAAAATGTTAACAAAGAAGACAAAACCGACTAGACTTCGAAAGTATCCAAAATAATACAACTACATGTCTTATTGCTAATTTTTTTTGCATTTAAATATCAATATTTTTTCCTTGACATAAAATTATTCATGAAATAAAATTCTTCATAAGAACATTAAATAGAAGTTGAAGTACGTTATTTAAAAAATTAGTCGATTAAATGAAATTCTATGATAACACTTCGTATATTTTCATATGTTGTAATACACATAAAATAAAGTAAAAACTCTCAGAAAAAATTCTTAGGAAAACTTAAATAAATTAATACTTCGACTAAAACATATATTAAAAATGAAACATCAAAATACGACGGACTACGAATTACAAGATAAAAATAAACTTTCATCGTGTTCAAATTTTGTAAAATTTTTGTGCAACTAAAAACTTTTGTCCCAAAATCCCTTACTTATATGTTCAAATAACCCGGTAGAAAATGAGATTTTGTGACAAGCGTATACGCATGCGCGCCGAATACTGTGCGCAATGCTACACTTGTTACTTTCATCATGCTAGTAAAGTTAGTTATTTTTACACGGATTTGAATACTAGATCGTGTATACCGGTGTTCTTTGGTGGTTGGGTTTCAATTAACCACAAATCTCAGGAATGGTCGAACTGAGAACGTACAAGAAAGACTACACTTCATTTACACTCATACATATCATCCTCTGAAGTATTATCGGAAAGGTAATTACTGGAGGCTAAACAGGAAAAAGAAAGAAAAAGGTCCGTGAGAAGTGAATCATATAAGTAAATACTGAATATACTTCAGTACACTACACGCAACTACTGATTTCTTTCAGTAATTACTGATTAGTAAATACAAATGTTTATCCACAAAGATCGCAGTATTTATTATACTTAATCAGTATTTGTTATACTTGTCCAGAAATGGCTTATCGGTAATTACTGATTTTTATTCACTATGTCCATTATAATGAAATATCGTATATATTGAAGTATACAATTGTATGTATTGGCATCACTGATTAATAATTCTGTCACAGCTGTTGTGTGAATGAATTGTTAAGGAGAGATTGTATTTTAATTTCAGTTTTATTTATTTGTTGGTTTTCCTTTTGTTTAACAGACTAAGTAAGTAATTTTATAACATTTTAATATAAATTAATAGAATTTAAGTTTGAGTTTTTTGTATTTATGATTTGTTTAGTGTGGACCTGTGATGTAAATTCATTTGAAACTGTTGTAAAATCGTTTATTTAATAATCATGTTAAAAAATTCATATTTCGTGGTAATATTATTATTAACGTTTTTAATTAGTAATTTTCTTTCTATTTATTGATAATTATAATATTTATTTTCTTTTTCGTTATTTTCCGATACTAATAAAAAAGAACAGTTGATAGTTGACAGTTTTGTAAATTGTAACTTCAACTGTTGAAACTTTCAATTATGTTACACAATTAATGTAAAACAGAACTGTTTCATGATAAATCCTAGCGAATGTCAATAGTTTTTATTAGTGTCAAGTAGAACTCTTTAAAATACACAGAAATAGGTTACTAAGAACTATTGTGACACTGAACAATCCTTTGTTCAGATGGTTTTCTTCCTAGAAAACCATCTTCACAACTAAGTACATATACTTACTTAATAATTTTGCAAATTATCGATTCTATTAAAAACTCTCAGAACAATAATAATTCTAGATAATTTATGAAACAAATAAATAAAACATGAATATTGTAATATCGTATTAATACTCTTTAACCTTATTCAAGCTCTCAGAAGTCAATATTGAATTTTCAAAAAGGGGAATAATTGGAAATAACAATAATAATATGTATGAGTTAAGAAAAGTATAGGGACAAGCGAAGCAATTTTAGGCCTCAGATTAATAGTAGAAGGAAGATTAAAGAAAAACAAACCGACATACTTGGCGTTTATAGACCTAGAAAAGGCATTTGATAACGTAGACTGGAATAAAATGTTCAGCATTTTAAAAAAATTAGGGTTCAAATACAGAGATAGAAGAACAATTGCTAACATGTATAGGAACCAAACAGCAACAGTAACAATTGAAGAACATACGAAAGAAGCCGTAATAAGAAAGGGAGTCTGACAAGGATGTTCCCTATCTCCGTTACTTTTTAATCTTTACATGGAACTAGCAGTTAATGATGTTAAAGAACAATTTAGATTCGGAGTAACAGTACAAGGTGAAAAGATAAAGACGCTACGATTTGCTGATGATATAGTAATTCTAGCAGAGAGTAAAAAGGATTTAGAAGAAACAATGAACGGCATAGATGAAGTCCTACGCAAGAACTATCGCGTGAAAATAAACAAGAACAAAACAAAAGTAATGAAATGTAGTAGAAATAACAAAGATGGATCGCTGAATGTGAAAATAGGAGGAGAAAAGATTACGGAGGTAGAAGAATTTTGTTATTTGGGAAGTAGAATTACTAAAGATGGACGAAGCAGGAGCGATATAAAATGCCGAATAGCACAAGCGAAACGAGCCTTCAGTAAGAAATATAATTTGTTTACATCAAAAATTAATTTAAATGCCAGGAAAAGATTTTTGAAAGTGTATGTTTGGAGTGTCGCTTTATATGGAAGTGAAACTTGGACGATCGGAGTATCTGAGAAGAAAAGATTAGAAGCTTTTGAAATGCGGTGCTATAGGAGAATATTAAAAATCAGACGGGTGGATAAAGTGACAAATGAAGAGGTATTGCGGCAAATAGATGAAGAAAGAAGCATTTGGAAAAATATAGTTAAAAGAAGAGACAGACTTATAGGCCACATACTAAGGCATCTTGGAATAGTCGCTTTAATATTGGAAGGACAGGTAGAAGGAAAAAATTGTGTAGGCAGGCCACGTTTGGAATATCTAAAACAAATTGTTACGGATGTAGGATGTAGAGGGTATACTGAAATGAAACGACTAGCACTAGATAGGGAATCTTGGAGAGCTGCATCAAACCAGTCAAATGACTGAAGACAAAAAAAAAAACTTATTGTTTCTACCACATTGAGTTTCAGTGTTTTCCTCCATTCTTTTATGACTATCTAGAAAACAATTAAAAGTGATCAGAGTCAACGTAATCCGAGAATACCAAGAATGATATATACATCCAAGAATACCTAGAAATAAAATCATTCATCAAAAGTAAAATTGTAAAAGCACATTAAGAAATTACTATTTCAACAACTGTTCAAAATGTCCTCCTTCATTGTTAACAGTACTCTGCTCATTTTAAAATTCCTTTGGTGGCTCTTTCACCGAATCTGGATTATTTTGTAGAATTTCAAATGCATTGAAAATTCTTGCCATCAACTCTTTTTGTAGTTATCTTTTCAGCATATACTATCAATTTCATATGTCCACACGTATAATAGGCCATTGGAGTCAGATCAGGTAATCTAGGACCAATTAATTGGCCCTTCTCGCCTGATCCAGATGCTCCTAAATGTTACGTTCAAATAATTTCTAACTACTTCACAAAAATGTATAGCAAACCCATAGTGTTGAAAAATAATTTCTTGCCTTGTTATTAGTGGAATGTCTTCTTAAAACTAGGGCAGGTTATTTTCTAAAAGAAAATACTAGTTTCCTGTAAGGCTACCATCAAAAATAAATGGTGCAATCATATGCTTATCAATAATGCCACACCAAACATTAACAGAAAACCTGTGTTGAAAACTGTATCTACTAGCACGTGGATTTTCAAAATTCCATTGATGTTTATTTTGAGAGTTATTAACTCCATCTCTTATAAATGTTACCTCATCAGGGAATAAAATAGAACATACTTTATGACAGTTTTCTTGAAGCCAATGACAATACTTTAGATGCAATGCAAAGTCGCCAAGCAGTAAATTTTGAACCTTCTGATAGTGGTACAGGTAAGAGATTTTCTTTAAGTATTCACCATACTGTGCTATGTGGCAAACCAAAGCAATTTGAAATTTGTCTAGTATTAAGTCCCGGGCTACATTGAACTTGCTATATCACGTTCTCCTTGTAAGCGACACGACATTGTTCTTGTCTTTCAACAGAATAAGAATGTGTAGGTAAAGAACCAGTTCTGCGTAAACAATGGAAAGCTGAAATGAAGGTTTTGATTTGGAACCCTTATATTAGGAAATCTTTTTTGATATTGCATTTTTGCAGCCAAGGAGTTACCATTGCAATAACCATAAATAAAAATTGTTAGCATATTGCTCATTTGAAAACTGAAATGAAATTTTGAGATCGCGGAACACAAAACACTCACCTTCACACACACTGCACAATTGAATACAACTTTTAAAAATGTACAAAACTACTCACATTCTGTAGACAAATTATGATTGTTTATCAGCTGTTAAAACCAGCTTATGAAATTAAAAATAAAAAATTTATTGTACCATTAAAATTTTTTTTGGACAATTGTGGATAAAGTTATTAAAATGGTGTTTTATCTTACTTTTTTCTGTTGATCTTATTTTTGTTAAATAATTTTATTTTTAGATGTTCTCAGATGTTAAAAGTATTATTCTTTCTGTTTGAAAATTAATGTATTTTTTCAGCCACATTTAGGATATTTTGATGTTAATAAAATTAATTTTTTATAGCTTTGTTTTGCTTGTTAATAGTTTATTTACATCATTTTGTTCAGAATTAAATTCTCTACAAGTTTTGTGTAACATTTTTTACTTATTTATTACCCATGTAACAAAGTTATTGCACATTATGTGCCATAGAGTAAAATAAAACCATAATGAAATTCAAGGAATGCATAAAAAGGGGTAAGCTTGATTGTTTCTTATGTTTTTTGATCTGACAAATTGAATAAAACAGGTTTCAGAACTCTATCTGTAGTGGTTTATGAAAAAACTGGGCTAGAACACAAAACATTGTGGTGAAAATCCCATTTTGTTAAATTTAATGTGCAATAACTTTGTTACATGGGTTTGCTGGAAAATTAATTATCCCCAATAATTCCACCAATTAGTAAAATATTGTATCGATGCTTTATTAATATTTTTATAATCTGTACAATCTAATAGATCAGAATAATAAAAGGGAGGTTGATTTTTTTGATTTTTTCAGAAAAATGGATGATGGACTTTTGCAAAAATGGATTCATTTTGATGATAATTATTTAGAAAGATGATGTGCATTCAAAATTCATTAATTTTTGCATGTTGTTTTCTCCATGCTGATTATAATTATACTAAAAAATCACTTTATTTTAGTTTTTGACTTGTAAAGATTTTAAAATCAAAAAGTTCCCATAGTGACAGGAGTAGTGTTTTGAATTTGTATGAGCATTTACATTTTTTCTTTTTCAAATGATCTGTATATAATTTTTTTGCTATTTGTTCTTAAATAAATTTCATTGAAATTTGTATCAACCAATAAGATTGTAAAGAATGTTATTAAATTAGTTTGAGGGATTTTGTATCAACCAATAAGATTGTAAAGAATGCTATTAAATTAGTTTGAGGGATTTTATTTCATATTTCTGCAAAGATTATCATAACTGATTTGAGTTATTTTCAGCCCTTCATTCTCAAAACTACTTTTAGCACTCCACAAACGCTAAACCCAAAAATTTTCTACATTAGAGTGACACTTTTTTCTTGTTTGTTGATGATTAACACGATGACCACAACAGCATATGCCAAGATTATTCTCTTTTGAATGCACATCATCTATCTAAAAAGTTATCTTCATTTTTCTTTAAAAAAAAAAAAACAGTAGTTGCCATTCATCTGTCTCATATTATGTATAAAGATACACATGAGAACTATTGTACTGTAAATATAAACATATTTTACACCAAATTAATATGCAGTTTAAACAGTATTATAGGGTGGGTGGTTTTATTTGTATAGTGTAATAAAATTATTATAAGTGTATATTCAGAAGTTTTTTTAATTTAAAACTTTAAACTTTTTTTATGCACATATCGCTTGCCAAAGGGATATCTACTTAATCCCTTAAGAGAGATTGGAAGTGTCAAAAACAAGTATCGCTTTGTTGAGGTGAAGCTTAATTCCAAGAATATGCGTTAAATTAATTTCAAAAAGACTTTAATTCAAAAGTTGTTTTAAAAAATTTACAGATAATTGGCATGGAGAATAAAAAATCGCAAACCCAACCCAACATCGTGATATTATTTTATTCTGTTTTTAACATATAAATAGATGTTTTTGCTTTTGTAAAATTAATTACTAATTTTCTTATCATTAAACTATTAAAATCCTGTATTTTCATCTTTCACATACCATTTAATTCATAAACTATCTACAATGTCGCTCATCATAGAGTTCTTAGTTTGCTAGTTATAATTATTATTACATTATACACTTTCTCATAATTGAATACTTTCTGGATCTATGGAAAATAGCTGAAACCAGGCAAACCACGTAATGACATAATATCATATCAGCCGATTAGCATGCTACCTGCACTTAAAAAGTTTTCAAGAAATCTACTTAGATGATTAAAACCTTTTTAGAACAAAGCAAACTAATATCTGATTCCAGATTGGCTTTCAAACAGATCATATTACCATCGAAGATTCATAGTCATTGCTAATATTCTTGATATCTGCTAAGCCTTTAGATTAACGGTGGCACACTGGTCTTTTTGAAATTAATCAGCATCTACCTTTTCAGTATTTAACATTTTCATTTCTTTTTTAAGTAAATGATATTTCAAGGTTAAATTCCAGACTGAAGTGTCTCTACTATTTTCCATAAATACAGGCATTCCTCAATGAAGTGTATTCCTCACACACTTCCAGTTCACCAATTTCTCCCAACACTAAAATAGCAGCTTGTACTGTGTAATAGTAATTCACACATCACCAGACATCATGTTACAGCACCTTCAAGAATAGTTAAATAGCATTGAGCATGGTGAAAAATGTGGCAAATAGTCTAATGAAAATAAAAGTATGCATGTTAGTTTTATTCTCTGAACAAATGTCCATTTGTTATACTCGATGACATTCAGCTACCACAATCAAATTCTAGAAATACTTTGGTATTCACCTTGACAAAAGGCCCACATTTTGAAAAACGAGAATAACTGATTACTAAATTTTTTCAGTTGTACTGGATTCTAAATTGAAACTCAAAATTATCTCTGAACAAGTTAATTATTTACAAAGCCATATGGCAGCCGGTTACTGAGAATATTAACAGAATCTGATGCAATTATATTATTTTTTAATCCAAAGTTTATCACAACTTACAGATTTACATTTTTTTTATAAATAATAATATAAATGACTCCATATACCTACAATTCCAGAAGAAATCTCACCTTATTAATCAAAACTCAACAATCATCCAAATGTTCTGATAATTAATCTTCAAACTGCATTTGACACATATCCTTTTTTAAAATTCAAGATTTTTAAGAAGTAAATCCTTCTAAGAGAAGTATGAAGGAATTATTTTTTTAACTTTTGCTGTTGAGCTTTTCTCCTTCAAGACATTTGCAAACATACATTCACCTCATCTATACATTGTCCCGAGTGAACAAATTTTAGATACCTAGTTGCATTAAAAAATTTTATATCAGCTGATGTTTATTTCAACCACATTCTTAAGTAGGTTTAAACTGATTTAAAAAATAAACCATCCAATAATGTCATCTGACACCAGTGTGAAACAGCTGTGAGGTAGACTGTTTCCTTATTTGAATACTAGATCGTGGATACTGGTGTTCTTTGGTGGTTGGGTTTCAATTAACCACACATCTCAGGAATGGTCGAACTGATGATGTACAAGACTACACGCTTCATTTACACTCATACATACCATCCTCATTCATCCTCTGAAGAATTATCTAAACGGTAGTTATCAGAGGCTAAACAGGAAAAAGAAGGACGGTTTCCTTAACCCATCAGGTTGGTCTAGTAGTGAACACATCTTCCCAAATCAGCTGATTTGGAAGTTGAGAGTTTCAGCATTCAAATCCTAGTAAAGTCAGTTATTTTTACACAGATTTGAATACTAGATTGTGGATACCGGTGTTCTTTGGTGGTTGGGTTTCAATTAATCACACATCTCAGGAATGGTTGAACTGAGACTCGACAAGACTATACTTCATTTACACTCGTACATATCATCCTCTGAAGTATTATCTGAATGGTAATTATCGGAGGCTAAACAGGAAAAAAGAAGACTATTTCCTTGCTCAATTCCTGTCGTGTCATGGCTGCTTCAGGCCATACCTGTAGCGCAGCGAGTACGATTTGTGGTTTTATTGTGGCACCTTCAATGGTGTTGAAAACGTGATCTTCGTGTACGTCATGTAGCCGAATCCAAGGGCAAGCTATGTGGCGGTAATGGACCCGCTAGACACGAACAACATAATTGAATGCGATTTTCAAGTTAGTGAGAAGCGTCAGAGTGTGTAAGGTGGCTGAGGAATAGAATGGTGGCCAGCCTGCTGGAGTGGTGGGCATCCATCTGCGTCAGTTAAATTTGGTTAACCACCCTAAACAGAAAAAGAGAGAGAGGTAAGTAACTAAGCCAACCCAGTGGTGCCCACTGGGTTGGCTTAGTTTAATTCTTCATCTCAAATCATCTGATTTTGTCGAGAGCTCTAAGGTTCAAATCATAGTAAGTAACTGCCTATACTAGGAATTGAACCTTAGAACTCTCGACTTCAAAATCAGGTGCTGTGTTTAATCGGCCACTTTTTTACACGTCCATTTCAATTGAGGAAATGGAATTCTATTATTTGTTTTTCAAACTACAGATAAGTTTGTACCTCGGCGGTCCGGCCAGACCTGCTGCTCCGGCGGGGATGTTGGCATCGGCCGATATTAAATTAGGCATGTGGCAACAACACTAAAAAAAGACAGCTAATATCTTATAAAATATTTGAAGTATATTTTTATGCAAAATTATATATAATTTTGCTTCGGTTTGTCGTTACAGAATTATGTATTTTTAAATTGATATCATCTCCGACCGTCATGGACAAAAATCTATACAGAAATTAAAAATAATTACTAGTTTAATTTATTAATGAAAATGATTTTTTGATGTTTAACTAATACGTTTTTGTGTTGCATTATTTTTATGTTTAACAAAAAGAACATTATTATTATTAAATGCTGACCTATTATTATTATTATTGTTTTTTTTATAAATTAATAAATCTCAATCGCTTCTAAGAATTTTCTGAAAATTTCAGTAAATTTTTACTTTTATTTTAAACTTGTTTAACTGTTACGTGAATGAAAAATTACTTATTAAGTCTGTTGTGCAAATCATACGTATTTATATATTTTTTCCAACATTATAACGAGATATCGTATGTATTGAAGTGTACAATTGCGTGTGTTGGCATTATTTATCAATAATTCTATGACCTGTTAGTGTGAAAGTGTTGTAAAGAAAAGATTTATATCCTAATTTCAGTATTACTTATTTATTGGTTTTCATTTTTGTTTATCTGACTAAGTAAGTAATTTTATACCATTCTTATATAAATTAATAAAATTTGAGTTTTTGTATTGATGGATTGGTGGTGTGGGCTTTAACTTGTGATAAAAATTCATTTGAGTGCGTCGTAAAATGGTTTTTTTAAGGAAAAATTCATATATCGTGGGCATATTATTATCATTGTTAGTTATTTTGGCACACGAAGTTTGTTCCACCCTAATGGTTTTTAACACGATTATTGTACGAAAATATTAATGCTCCTTAACTTTAAGCTCTCAGAAATCGATAATTAACATTGAATTTTCATATGCATGACTGTTTTCATACCTTTAAGCAGATGAGTCCTTTCGTAAATATATCGGTTGCCTGTTTTTCAGATTGAATGCTTCCTTCTTTCTCCATCTTTCTCGCATAATGGCATCTAGTTTTCTTTATTGTAGAACATCGCTTTATTTTTAAGTTTAATGGCAATCTGATTATGTATTAAGAGAGTTTGCTTTGGATTGACATTAAGTGTAACAACTTTCTTTTAGATTTCAAGCCAAACCAACTATTTGGTTGCCTCTATTGTAGAAATATATGCAGCTTTCGTAGAAGAGAATGATATAAGTTTCTGCAATTTACTTTTCCACACAACTGATCTACCATTGGATTTAAGGAGAGTTTCGCTAGTCTTCCTTCAAATGACTGTCACCAACATAATTGGCATCACTGTACACCTCAATTTGCCCACTGGCTTTTTTTATTATATGTAATGCCATTTTCAGGAATAGATTAGAAATATCTGAAATTTCTTTTTACCAAATTAAAATGGGCCTTTATTGGTTGAATCTTTGCTCCAGTTGCAATATTCAAGGCAAAGCTTAAGTCTGTTGTTTTGCCTGATGCTAAATAATTTAAGCTTCCAACAATTTCCCTATCATGTTCACCGTTGGATATTAGAGGAGAGGTTCCAGGTTCCCAACCAAGTTCAGTTGGAAAGATTAAGATTTGCAGTCACTAAACCCATTTTTTTTGTAGAATTATCTTTGCATGTACTGACTGGTCCATCTATAAATTTTTCAGTGCCTGCATTATGGCAACGTGAGAAATACAGTTAAATGCATTTCTCATGTCTAGGGTAATGAGAGCACAAATACCCCGCCGACTGCCTCTCATAATTCTCCTAGCCACCGCTAGCACAACAGTATTGAGAGCAGACGTTGCAAAAGCCGTACTAGCTTGAAGAGAGCCCACTCCCTCCTATACTATTGTGGTGCTGGAGCATGTGCTCCAGTACACAACACAGCAGTGGCCATTCCGTGTATCATAACCTGTGGCCGGTAAGAGGAAGGAAGCGCGGGAATCACAAATGATTCTGTTTTCTCTTTCAGCTACTGCAGATTGTTGTGGCGTATAAGATACTGTCATAGAGTGTTAACACTTACATTATAATTTTTCCAAGCCTGATACAACTGTATCACAGTGCTATTAGATGGCCATTCACTTGATTTATGATCCTTTAACTTGTACTTACAACAGATAGGTCTCACTTAACAGTTTTTAGAGATTGCCTAATTTTCCACAAGAAAAACATTTCTTACCATTGTGATTAGCATTAGCATGACTTCCTTTGTAGAATTAGATCTTGAAGCACACTTCTTGGGTTGAGAATCGACCTTGAGTTAAAGATGTATCGTTCATTTTAACCTCAATTCATAGTTTAAAAGTCGTTCCTGCAATTTTAGACCATGTCTTTTGGCAAGTCATGCCATGTGATATAGATGGGGTAAAATTCTTAAGGCTATATTTGTAAAAGCTCTGCACATGTCATTATGATGTATTGTTTTGCCTAAGAATGTCATTGCATTTGAAGTTCATTGTACTAGGCAAGAGGAATGTCAAAAATGTCAACCATATTTTGTGGGCAATGATGTAACTGTGCTAAAAAAATTTCTGTCTAGAGAAAGAATAATTTTTTCTTGGCCTCTTCATTTGTTATGTTCCATTAACCAGTTTTTTGATATCAGTAAATATTCCATAGATTGCCTCTTAGAAGTAGAAAAAAACAAATATTGTTTCGCTTGATAACTATGTACTCATATGCACAATATAAAGGAAAACAGACATGTGGACACATGTCTGTTTTCCATCTGAAAACAGACATTTCTGTTAATAATTGAAAATTGCCCGCTCGCCTACTATGTCTTGTAAAACTCTCTAAAGTAAACGGTCATCGGTTACAAAAAACTATTTGTTTTGACACGCAACAAAGGAACAAATAAACACAAAGACAGAATAAAAATGTCTTTATAGCTAACTAAATACGTATGTCTACTTAATATTGCAAACTATCAATTCTCTTAAAAAGTGTCTGTAATTAAATAGCATCAAATTAATACCCCTTTATAATTAGTTCTTCATGGTTTTTAATATGTAACATAAAATTTGTTGTTAGAAATGAAGATGAATTGAATAAATATGTTATCACTAAAGTGAGTGCTACCATTTCCTGATGAATGCTAAGAGACTTAAGGGTCACGTGGCCTTAATTAAAGTTTAATTATTTATTTATTAAATTAAACATTTTTATAAAATTATGTATACATGATTTAAAATGTATGACATTGTGGTAAGCAAGGTAATAATGTAAGGTAAGGTCATAATGTCGAACCAAGATATGAATAAACAAAGATGTACACACCAATATAATGAATCTGTTTCACAAACATGATAATAATATTATAAATAAAGGTTCCATAAATATGTTTATTGATACTCATATCTAAACAACCTTGTGTTGTTCATTTTTTTGAATTCTGTTAAATCTGATTAATTATCATTTAGTATTTACCCCATTTTTGGTAAAAGATTTTGAACCTTTATTAGTGTGGACATGTTAAAAAATACATTTATGCTAAAATCACGCTCATTTTTTAACAAATTGTAATCGGCTGAAACTGACCTGTCTGCTAATATTTTATTGTATTCTGTTACAAGGTTTTTATCTTAATTTATATGATTAAATCGTTTATAACATTAGTACCGCATCTAAGTTGCTTCCGCATAATTTTGCTGTTTTATTTTTAATTATTAAAATTCGATGTAACTTACATTGACGGCAGAAGTTATTAGTTGTGCTCTGTTAAGCATCGGGCATATGCATAAAACTGACATCAGGGGAATGAGACGTTATCTTTTTTCAAAAGTCATTTAAATGTAATATTTATTAAAAGTGTAATAGAGATGCACATTTATACTGGTTTGAGCCACATGCGGCTCACACATGCCTTGCCTCCCAATGTTCTTCAGTTTGTGGCATGAGATCGGTGTAAGCCTTAGAGGGGCCACATGATTAATTTCAATATTATTTACAAAGTATTCTTGTATAAAAAAAAGTTATATTTATAACTCTTAAAGAGTTTCTTTAAGATATGTACCTATTTACATATCTTAACTGCTGTTATTACTTACATCATACTGTGTTATAAAAAACTATTTACAGAAAACACATACATCATTTACATTTAACATTGTCAATTCTGTTCATCATTCTGTTATTTCATTATCAATTTTGTTCTAATAATTAAATACAGAACATTTTTACTCAAAATCATGAACAACAAAGTTTCTATTGAAAGTTTTATAAGAAAACAAAATCAGTCAACAGCTGAAGCAATCGAGACAAAAGAAGGCATCACACACATAACTTTTTGTCGTTGCCCTTTTGGTAGTTTTTTCTGAGGTTCCTCTGTCTTCTGTCAGCTTCCTCATTTTGTAGCAACCACTGCACCTCTGTCTTGCTGTTGACTTCTTACCTTCAATGTTGGATCAGTCTATGTAGTGTTGTAGTCTCTTTTGTAAATTCATCTTGACTGACTTCAGTTTATGCATCATTGTCAAACGTCTGTAAAAAAAGGTAAAATCAATTCTTCCCTAAATATTAGGATTTTCATTGGAAGTTTTTGTTGTTTGATAACAAGGTTGTATGAAAACCATTGACAATTGAAGTTCCAAACAGTATTTCAAAAATGATTTTTTGATACCACTTTATTGAATGTTTTGTTACCATTTCGTCTCTGTGTTTTGTTGAAATCATCAACACATTTCCGTTATTCTTCTATTTCAATATATATATATATATATATATATAATATATATATATTTTTTACCTGAATATTGGGCTGTAACTACTTCACCTTTTTTCAGTTTGGTTTCTGTTAATTATGTTGTATTTCCTTTTTGATTAGCCATTAATGTACCAAAAAGATTTGTATAAAAATCATGTAACTGAGAAGCCAACAATACACTTGTATACCAGTTTTCACAATAGTGTTCATCCAGCTTCAAGTAATGGTCCAGCAAGCTCCAACACATATTTTTCTGGAACTCCTTTGCCGGAAATTGGTTCTTTTCCAGCATATGTCATGAGATTCCATGTGTAGCTACAGACAAGACATAATTTGAAGTTTCACCCCGTGCTGGTGTCTTTCTTTTGGGAGAGTATTGATGAAAGACAAGCTGTCCCCTGAAAAGAATTATTTTTCATCGATTCACATCTCTTCGTGGAGGATTGATTGCAATTTGAAACTTTGGGAGAAGCTATCGATGAGTTGTTGAACTTTGTACAGTTTCTTCATTGTATGGTGCATTTCCATTATTTGAAGCGTGGAACATTCTCAGAAGAATCTCAAAAATGTTGGCTTAGAATCTCAGTAAGTTAGCTTACTAACCCGGTTAGAATACAACAGATTTACTATATACTCGGCATTTTACCAAGACCCCATCCACAAAATTTTCCACAAATCTTTCTGTTTCATTTATATCAGGTGTATTCCATTTTTTCAATCTAGAGCTTTATTATAATTATCGATTGCTCTTTTTCTCCTTCGAAATTCAATCTTTTGTTTTGCATAATGATTTGTCTCATTACCTTAAGAAATTGAAAATGCATGATCGATGAAAAGTGCATAATACACTTCTTGGGGATTGGCATCTGTACCTTTGCTATTATTTTTCATCATTAACTAATAGTGCAAAGGCATTGGAATAAAATATCACGTATATCAAAGTTGTTAGATTAAGTTAGATTAGATTCATTATCTCCTTCATTGTTATCACTGTATAATGCATTGTTGTAAACATTGGAGCATTGTAGGTTCAAACAGTGTACACTCTCAGTTTGATCTGGAATAAAAGAAATTCGAATATCGCTGCTGCTACTTACGCCAGCCGAATTACTGACAGAATCAGACATTCATAATTCTATCATAACTTTCCTCTGAATCGCTCTACAAACCTCTAATTTTTTGTCTTGTCATTTACAACTGGTTTGTCAAATTCTGATCTGTATTGAGAGTTTTCATGAGAATCTGTGCCAAAATCAGCATTATTACTATAAATCATTTAAAAATAAATCAAAACACGAAAACGTTGTGCTGGAAAATACTAGAATTAGGTTAGGAATAAAATAACTTTTTTAGGCTTTGAATATAAATTTGTTAATTTACCAATAAACAATTACAACTTTCTAGTTTGTAGAGAATTTACTTCTGACAAAATGAATGTGAAATAACATTTATTAAAATTAAACAGAAATTTAGTTTAATAAAAAACAAAACACACAAACTGAATCTGGAGCTAAATGAAAACAAATAGAAAACGTAGCAGTGGCAGAAAATAATTGTTAAAAAATATATTTAAAGAATAAAAATCACATACATTACCACAAATCAAAGAATCAGTGAGCCAAGGGCCATTTCACATGGCCTCTTAGAGAGATTAATTTGAGCCATGTATATGGCATCATCTGTTAATATCATTTGTCTGTTCTTGTGTTCTTAAGTTTTTCATTGAGAAAGCTTGCATCAGCATCAAATATAACCTCACTTAAGCCACCATAAAACATAGACAAACAAAAATCATTAAGGAATTATAAGAGAGCTGTTTATGACAGGTGTAAAAGAGTCAAAGGTATTTTTATTATGGTTATTTATTTTAATTTTGTTTTTCTTTACAGATAATGAATGTGCCTGTAAATAATACTTTTACTAATGAAGCTGTGCTTCTTAATAAAAATATTAAATTAGTGACTGAACAGGATAATGCGGCACAAATGATATGGCTTCTGTTACCAGTGACTGAAACTAACACATCGCATGAGCATGTAAGCTCTTTTCTTTTTTTTTTTATTTCTCTTCTGCATATCTTCTTTCCTGGTTTTCCAACAGTTCTTCATTCTTTTCTTTATTTTTCCCTTCTTTTTTCTAGCTTTCTGTGAAATCTTTACTGGTTTTCTGAACATTGGTCTGTATTGAAAAAATATTTTTATTTTCATTTACAACCACTGAACTGTGTTGATTTCCATTCTTTTTTTCGTTAAATGTGGTTGAAAATCTGTTTTGTGAGACTGAAAAAAGATTTGGCTCTCTTTTTTCTGATGAAATTGACCTTTTCTCGGTTTCATTGTATATGTAAATGTTTTTGTTACTTTGGTTCTAGAATCTTTCTCAAGTTTTTACTGTATTTTTCTATTCGATTTATTTTATCTGATTTCAAACTGAAGATGCGTCTGATGATGCAAACAGGTCCTCCGGTTTGATTAATGTATTTTAGTGTCTGATTTTGGCACCGAGATGTTCTTGTTGAAAATATCCTTTGTTGGTAGGCTAATTTTATTTTTCTCTTTCTTATTTGATTGGCTTTTTTATCCAAATCAATAATTTGGATTATTTCTCCCATATATTTAAATTTGTTAACTTGATTGATTTTCCATATTTCGTTTTTAGGGACTCGGGAGAATCTTGGTTGGTCATGAATTCTGCATTTTTCAAAGAAATTTTTAACCTTATTTCCCTTGCAAATTATTTTAGTTGGTTTACTTGTTCTGCTGCCTTTTCAAGGTTCTGTAAGAAAATTGTAATATTTTCAGCAACGCCTAAGCAGTTATTACAATTCCTTTCAGTTTCAGACTCAATTTTATTTAGTGGTGTGTTCCAACTTTTTTCATCTTATTTTCCCAATTTTAGTTCTAACTTTGTGATTGGAAGAGTCTGTTCAGTAATGTTAATTGCGTTGGGATCCACACCAAATTCTTCTAGGAACTTTGAATAAGGAAGTTCTGTAGATTGAGTTGTATACCTTTTTGAATCTACGAAGACAATTACTTAGTTTTATGGCTTGTAATTTTTCCCTTATTGTTTAAAGGTTCAAGATTTGCTCTGCACATGATCTTACTTTTCTGAATCCTTCTTCATATTCTCCCAGTTGTTAAGTCTATATTAATTCAATTATATTTCGAAGTGCATTTCAAAGGATTTTATTTGTCACAGGTAAGAAGGAAATTCATTTGTTTTTGTTTACTTACGTTTCATCTTCTTATTTGTGTAGTTTATGTATTAATGCATTTTTCCAGTCTTGTGAGATTTTGTTCAGTTTTCTATATCTCTTCTAGCAAGTTCTTCAGTTTTCTCTTGTTTTTTTCATGATTCTTCCTGTAATTCTGCTGCAGTTAAGTTATCATCTGCTTCCTTATAATTTAATTTCTGGGTGATTTTGTCTATTTTCATTTAATTATGTATTTTGGGTTTTTCAGTTCATGTTGCTAGATTTTGGAGTTGAAATATTACCTCAGGTTCTTGGTAGTTTAGTAATTTTTCAAAGTACTTGCTGGAAATTTGCAGTTGTCTTTGTTGTTATGGCCTAATTTTATATTTTTACCCTAAAGCAAAGGCTGGGTGATTGATATTTGGTAAGTGTGGTAAATTTTAATTTACTTATTTATTTAATTGAAATAGACAGGCATGAAACCCATGAATGCAATATCATATTAAAAAAAAAAAAAACATAAGTACTTAACAAAATTATCATTCATAAGTTAGAATAGCTCTTGATAAGGTATTAACTGTACTGTAAGTGTACTTTACACAGTAAAGGTAGTCTAGTAATAGATGATATATGAGATTTGATTGAACCAAGAAAATATTGAAAATTATGCCTAAGCAGTCTAGTCATTATTATATGTAAGTCAAAACTGAAATAATTTAGGATAGTCAAAATAACTACTAAAAATTTTATTAGCAAATATTAATCTGTCCTTGTCATAGGTGATTCAATTCTTGGTATTTTTAACAAATTAAAAATATTAATAAAGTTAATGATCGGTGAAGTGCATAGAATCACAGATTTTATAGGCTGCATATCTAAGAAAAATTCTCTGTGGTATTTCTAGTAATTTTAATTGCAAGTCGGTAAAAGGTCACTAGACAACAGAGCCATAATTTAGTACTACAGTATATAAAATGCATAACCAAAAAAATTCTCCCGAGTTAATATTTCTAAAATTTGTAGAGAATCTCTTAATTAAATTTACAATTTTTAGTGTCTTACAGTATAATCTTCGTATTGACTGAAGGATAACTTCGTATCAAAACCTACACCTAAGTCTTTAATAGAAGATAGCTTTTGTATTATTCAGTTACACAGTTATATCAACATTTGCAAACCTTCTAAATTGAGTATGAAATCAATTTTTTTTAAGTTGGAAGAAATAATATATAAGTTAATTTTTCTACAAAGTTCAAGTCAACGAAGTAATTGAATATCAGCTAGATTTATAATAATAGGCTTAAACAATTTCATATCTGCAAAAAATAAAAATAAAAAATATGAGTAGTGTGTAATGAAACTGATGTCATTTATAAATACTATGAAAATTGTAGAACCTAAATGTATGCCTTGTCTTAGGAAAAGAAGAGCATTTCAAGAATGATTGAAGAGCTTAATTAAAAACTGTATAAAAAAGGCAGAGCATTTCTTCACTAAAAGAGGATGAATATATTCTGGGCCTGTCAAAGAATTATTAGATCAAATGGCCCCTTTCAACATCATTCTCAGTTAATGTTTAACTGCAGCAGTTAAATGTAATTTTAGTTGAGGAAAAATCATTGCTAATATTCACTCCCAAATTTTTTTTAGCAAAAACGTACAATACCAGTGCCCTTATTAGCATACTCATTTCAAAAAGCATACAAGGTAGATAGATCTATTGTTGTCATTATTATTAGCAAATTAAAAAAAATCTTTGGAATCATCAGATAAAGATTCCTAAACTTTAAAAATATAAATTTTCTATGTTTGAAAGTTTCTTAATAATTTTAATTAAGATTTAGCCCAAAACTAGTATTATTTAAGCATACAGTGTTTCTTACGAGACAACCTAACTTTAGTTTCAATGATTATTTTTTTGGGGGGAAAACACATCATTGTAATCATGGAAACAATTTGAATAAGTTGACGATATTTTGAAAATAAAGTATTTAATATTAAGCTTTTAATTGAGTTTGGAAAGGTTTGAAAAGATCATTCAAAAAGTACAGTCGCAGCTAGTAGTTGAGCATGTATCCTGTTTGTTGCTATTATGACCAGCGACATGCAGGCATGGTTAATATTGTCTTTCACACAGTTTTATCAGATACTTTATACTTTGTTAATATTATGAAGTATAATTTTTGCATTATTATTATACTGTTGGTGTTGTTATTTTCATTTATTTTTGCAACTGTTTGCAATATTTCTATCAAAGACTCATCTGTATAAAAAGAACAACAGATTACATAAAGGTATTAAAAAATCATATCAGTTAACATTATACATTTATTTTAACTATGAAACTTAAAAAGTGTAAAAGCAGTTGCAAGCAACCATTTTTTCTGGAAACCACTACTGGATTTCAGCTTTCCTCCAGTTGTTGGTAGTAACTTTATTTACCGCAAACGGGTGATAAGTTGCGTTTCCATTCTTATTACACTTCCTTCTTGTAAATAATTTAAAAATTCATTTGTAAACCAATTTTTAAAACTGTCCCTATTCATTTCTGAATGATAATCTGAAGAACAGGCTTTCAATTTACTGCTGTAAACCTTACGTTGTTTAAGAATCCTGTTTTAGCTGAACCTGCATGACATACTATTAGACTGCCTTTCTGATGAGCATTTTAGTTTTAATGTGTAATTTTCTTTGAATCTTTCCATATGCATTTATGAAAATGATTTTCATTAAGCCATGTCTTATCTATGTAAAATATATGATCATCAAATATATTTGATCATCACATGACACTTTTAATTTGTGAAATATATTTAAAATTCAATTCTTTTTAATGCAATATCTGGTTTTTCCATCAAGAAATGTTGACCATCTTCAGTTTTTTTTTTTTTAATAACAAAAACCAATTTTTTTCACAATATGACGAACGGTCGTAGACGATAGATTTACATCCAGTTTTCCCGTACTTCCTCTTTGAAGTTCTTAATGGTAGGGATTTCATTCTGAACGGTAGGGGTAGTACTGATATAAGATTGTGCACAATGAAATATTCCAGTAACAGATTTGCATTCCGTGTCCTATTTTCCTTGGCATTTCAAACTGAATGCAACTGTCATTACAATAGCACTCCTACATATCCTTTGTAGTGACCTTCATCTAATGTTCATGTTTCGGTGATGGGTTCATGAACTTTATCAAAGTAAATTGCACTACGGAATTCAAAGTCTTATAGCTTTTGAAAAAATGTTTATTTATTGCAGATTGCATTTCTCAAACCACTCTTTAATTGTACAGCCTTGTTGACCAGTAAACAAAGGTGTCTCCATCTCATTCATATTACACTTAAGATAGTTACAGAGAAATTACAAAAAAATCTTTTAACTTATTACCCAATAAAAAAATGCTTAACTTGTCTTATGCTTAAACTGTCTTTGACATAGGGCGATACTGTTAAATAAACTTGCTAAGAAACCTGAAACCTTGCTAAGAAACTGAACATATCAAAATAAAATATTCGTATGATTTATTAGATATCATAGCTAAGGGCTTAATGAACCCATCAGACTGAAGACTGGCATTACAATTGATTTTTACTAATATACAATGACATAATATTAATATACTGTAATCAATATTGAGACTGTACTGCCTACTGAGAATGCTTCTTCAGCCCTTCACATATTTCCAATTTTCACAATTTTAAATCTATTATTATGATCCTCACCATAAAACAGGAATGTTTATTAATTCAACTCAACAAATAAAAATTCTACAAAATTAATGCCTGATATTAATGGAAATTTATTTTTTTTACACCTAATGTTAACCGAAATGTGATGTTTTTACCTGAAAACAACCTGTATGCTTGTATGTAGTAGTAGTTTTGGGCTAAATCTTAATTACAATTATTGAGAAACAATTGTTTAATCTAATTTTAAAAATAGAAGCTTTTTATGTATTGGTTTGGATTTTATAGCAATTTAAAGTTCATGTTTTCAAAAAAAAACTGCAAGAATTTCACTTTTCACGCCCCTAATTTTCAAACGAATGACTAACTAAAATCGGCTGAATCCAGTTAGTGCAAAAATAATTGGAGTTTCTGATACCTTCATTTTTATTGTGTGATTTTTTTTTTAAACTAAGATGCAATAGTTTAAACACAAGCGCCATCTTTCATAGTGACCACTGTAATACATAGCTGCAACTCTTCAGCAAAGATTTTTATATCATGATCAATATAAAATTCCGGTGATGCACGACATGTTTCATACGCTATAAAATTCCATTTCCATATTCAACACACAAGCTTTAAGCTTATGTGACAACAAAACATAAATAGATATTTAGGGTCAAACTATCATTCATTAAATGTTGAATCTTACAGAATTTATATTTTTATAATCTGGTATGTATTCATTAGATATAAGATTAGAATTTAAAATCTTAGGTAACATTATCTTTAAAGGTAAATTATATTTGTCACAGAAATTTCACCATAAAAACAATATTAACACTAATGTTTGTAAGATTATAAAAACCGAATCGGTAGAATTACTGCAACAGTTGAAAAAATTATTTGATTGTAAAAGATTACAATATGTAGAAAAAATCTGTAAGGTGAGTGCATTTTTAACGTTTGAATTTGGATGATTAAATTTGGCCTAACAAACATTTTCTAGGTTTTCTCATACAAAGCCTGGGCCATTAAAGTCACCAAATAATAATAATAATAATTTGACTGTGGCTACATAGTTAATGTGCATGTGTGTGTGGAGGGGGGAGTGAATTAGAGGTATAGTTTATTTTTATTTTATGAATTATACAAGAAATCATAAACATTTACTTTGTAGCATTCATTTTTTGTTCTGTGTTACAGCAAGTAGATTTAGTACAACTGAAACAGGAACCGGTTGATACGATTAATGGTGATATTCCAAAAGATCCTTTAGCAATTGAAGAGACAAACTCAGTTAAATCAAAAACTGTAAAAGTTGAAAATGAAGTGGTAAGGGTGTTAGATTTTGCATACATTGGAACACCAATTATCTAGATGAACCTTTGCAAGGCCAGATCTGGATAACTGGAAAAGATAATTTAAAAAATTTAATATATATATATATATATAGTAAAATTAAAAATAAATTTTTAACATATGTACAATGTAAGAAAAAATTAATATGGTACAGTAATGTGGTGCAAAAAATGCAATGTGTAGAAATTTGCTTTTGTAATTACTTAAGGAAAGTCCTATATATATATATATATATATATATATATATATATATATATATAGTATACTATAGCATATATAGTTTATCTATATATAGTTTTTTCTATATGAATTGCCAAAAAGGCAGTAAAAAAACCCCCATAAAATAAAGATAGAAAAAAGAATTCTTGTTGAAACAAAGATTTGAGTGTACAAGACTACACATATTTTTACATGTCATACATATCCTCATGTCATTGAGCCATGGTGGGGTAGCTTTATTGTTCACACTAGTTGAACAAATTGCAGTTATTTAAGAGACTAATATATATATATATATATATATATATATATATATATATACAGGTCATAACCTTCATAATATAATAACCTTTGATAACATCTGGATCCATTGCCTTCTTTCTTTCCATACTACTTCTACACAATCCAATTTGTGTTTAGTTGTCAAACCTAAAACATCTCGTTTATCTTGCCGCTTCAACAACATTTTTTCCACCTTATCACACTCTGCATGAATTTCATTGTTGTTTAATTTCTTTTGCAATTTATGTTTTGGAATACTATGCCCGTATTTTCTTACATTACCCGTAAGTCCGTATTTCATTCGCTCAAAGCCAAAGCAAGTTCAGAGGCAATAATAATTATCAGAATAAAAACAGTAACCTTTCTCTGACAGGTTATATTTATTAAATATTAGTTTGTTTTCACAGTTTATAAGGGTTTTTCTTTATCTTATTTTTAAAGGAATCTGAGAAAGTTTTACCGCAGCTTAATCTTAACATGAAAACCGATGAACTTGAAATAAATTATTTACACACTGTGAAGACAGAAGAAGAGGTAGAATTTTATCCAGATCATGTAAGTATTTATTATTATTGGATATTGTAACAAATATGATTGATTTGTCTCCTGTTAATTTTATTACTGTATTTCCTTGTTAATTAATGTATTTTTTTCATTTCTGTGAGTTCTGTTTTAAAAAGATTGTTTTTAATTTTATTTATTTCTATTTAATTAATACGGACGTATTAAGTTGTGTGTAAATGATAAATTGTTAATGCGTGAGGGCAAAAATGTTGTTTTTAAACTTCAGTGATGTCTAAAATGTGTGTATTTTAACTTGTTGATAGAGTTCTCATTTTAATAAGCTCTGGGTAATCGGTTGTTAATTGAAATCATTTGTCATATTTGAATATTTATTAGGTTAGTAATTAAACCTTACCCGATACAGATTAAACAGTCATGACATATAATTTTATTAATGAAATAAAAATAAAATAAAATTTAATTCTGTATTTACATTAGGAAAATTAACACATTTTCATATTATTACAAAAGATATTTGAAGTTATTACCCTGCAGACATGTTGCAGAAATGCTAAAGTAATCATACTGACAGTCATCTGATGCAAAATGTTATCAATGACTTCACTTTTTTTGTGAACGTTCACCTTCAGTTATTGTTAGTGCAATTTTAAAAATACGGTAGTGTAGAGGGTTTTATATTTGTACAGCATTATAACGTTATAAAAAATGTACGTTCAAAAATGTTCATTTAAAGGTTTTTTTAATTTCTGTATAAAAAACCCATGATCCTCTCTAACTTGGTTGCCTAAATAGGGATTAAGCACATGTTAGGTCTCGTATAAAATACCAAGCTGTCTAACCAGAATCTAGACCCTTCAGGGCTCAGATAAACCTAGGTGAATCTTAGCCTACCCCATGGCTGCAGATGTCGCTTCGCTAGCCATTCCCAATTTACCTGGACTGGCACCCTGGATACCGCAAAGTTTGCTTAGGTTGCCATCCACTCAGAGGGCTCCACCTTCTAGTCCTTCGCATTGTATGTTATCCTCATGGTTGTGAGAATAATACTGATAAATAATAATTATATTATTCTGGCTTTACAGAAACCTGAAAAAGAAACTAAATTACAAAATAAAGAATAATAAAAACTGTGGTAACTAAAGTACTCATACCTTTGATGACAAAAAATTCATAACATTTCTTTGCAATGGTAGCAGAAATATAGTAATGAAGTAAAAGGATTAATCTATATTTTCCTTAATGAATATCTTTAATCCACAACTTCACCCACCCTGGGAGCTACGGACTCGGTTGAAGGATTAAAACCTTCTCTGGGATAACACGAGTTTATCCTGCAAATTCGAAAATAATTGGTCATTTGGTTCTTGCATGATGCGTTTACAAACAAACAGATTATATATATATATATATATATATATACACATTTCCAAATAATTATGATCTGGAGAGTGTACCTGATTCATGCAAAAGTTAGCTTTTAACCTACTAAAAAATACCCTGTTCGAATTTTGAAAATTTGACAATTGTTTGCAGAGATGTTACAAGAGCACCATTTGCACCTCCCAAAACAACACCCTAGGGGCATCCCGATTGTTACCCGTTGATGTTAATGATTGGTCTAGTTTCCCATGAGGTGCACGTATATCTCACCACTCTAGCCTCATATGCAGTCTCCACAGGAAGCCTTATGTTAAACAGAAATCTTTTAAATTATTTAATATTACTCGTACTTGTAATATTATTCAATTGACTGATACGCATCATCAGCTCAAACAGTGATACAGACTCACAGTTCATTTATTCAATTCATTAAAGTTTATGCTTCAACTGGCAAATCTCCACTACTACATACATATATTTTTTTCTACATCAGAAAGATATCAAAAAACCTCAATATGCTGAGAAACACGGGTAAAAATATGGTTGCGATTGATAGAGTAGTTTTTCTGTTTATCCCTAACAAACAAAAGTGCTCTTCCTCTTTGTATAACAGTATTGATATAGATAGGAAGTGTTATCAACAAGTACTGCTTTGTTGAGGTGAATTAATTTGAAGTTCTTCCAAAAATCTTTTAATTTGAAAGTTGTTTAAAAAAAATTACAGATTGCTTGCATGATTATATAAATGTAAATGTAAATATATAAATAAAAAATATGAGTGGAAATCTCATACACAACCCAACAGCTGTTTTTAATGAAAACTTTATGTTTTCATGCAGAACAAACATATTTTGCTGCTTTTGTAAAATTAGATGCTAATATTTTTATAATTAAACTATTAAAATCCCCCAATATCTTCATTGTTCGCATACCATCTAATTCATAAACTATATACAATGGTGACTTCACTTGTCATAAAGTACTTGTGTAGCTATTTATAATTATTATTGCTTTACATCTATTCTCAAACTTGAATATTTTCTGGATCTATGGAAAATAGCTGAAACCAACAGAACTAGGTAAATCACCTAATATAACATCATATCGGCCAATTAGCATGCGAGTTGTGTGGTGGTAACAGGCCCACTAGACACAAACAACATAGTGCTTTGCTAGAGTAGTGAAGTAGACTATCATCGTGAAGGCGATCATCTGTCCAGCTGGGTGGTTGTTTTTTTTTTCATGTTGCTGGATTTTGGAATCGAAATCTTTCCTCGAGTTCAAGGTAGTTTAATAATCTTTTGAAGTACTTCTATAATTTTTCAATTTTCTTTGGCGTTAAGGCCTAATTTTTTTCATTTTTATCCTCAAGCAAAGGGGTGGGTAATTTGTATTTTGAATCGTTGGATAAAGATTTCTCAACGAAACAGTATAATTAAAAAATAAATCTTTGTGACTAACAATATTACATATACTTTGTTCTTAAATAATTCTTAATTATAAGTAGATCTATATTGTTTTTGAATCTTTGGAAGTTTTTATTATTAATAATTGTGATAATAAGTTATCAGCTGTGATAACCACTTTGAAAATTAAGTTTTTTTATAAATATTTTTGGTACATGATAATCAACAATATTGTTAATACATAACTGCAATTCCTTAAAAAAATTTGTTTATCTGTGGTTAATATCTAATCCCTTTCAGGCATGGCATTTCTTTTATGCTATAAAATTCAGTTTCCATGTTCCATGTACAAACTTCAAGGTTACTAATATAAAAGAATAAGTATTATTTACAATCAAACTCTCATTTAGTGAATGTTACAAAATTAATATTTTTATTTCTGGTAAGATTTTATGAGGTATAAAATTAGAATTCAAAATCTTAGATAACGTTATCTCTAAGGTAAATGATATTTATCCTGATAAAAAAATTTCAGCATAAGCAATATTAACATTAATGTGAGTAAGATTAGAAAAACAAAATCATGAGAATTTACCTCAAGAGTTTTAACAATTATTTGATTATAAAAGATTACAATTTTTAAAGAATATGTAAGGTGAGTAGCAGTATTTTTTGATAACGTAGCAAAACCTGGCATCTTAAGGTCACCTAATAATAATAGTAATAATGTAACTGTGGCTGCACTATTTATGTAAGTGTTAAGCGATTTAAAGATGCGATTTATTTTTATTTCATAAATTATACAAAGTCATAAACATATTTACTTTCAAGCATTCATATTTTGCTTTTTGTTACAGCAAGTAAATTTACTGCAGCTGGAAGAGGAACTGCTTGATGTTAGTAACAGTGATATTGACAAAGATCCTTTAGCGATTGAAGAGACTGACTTAGTTAAATCAGAAAATTTAAAAGTTGAAAATAAAGCGGTAAGAGTGTGAGATATTGCGTACAGTGGAACACCAATTATCCAGATAGACCTGGCAAAGCCAAATGTGGATAATTGAAAAGAATAATTTTAAAAAGTTTTATCTTATAAACTGCACTTATAATTTTATATTTAATGGGTAAGACATAAGCAAAAAAAAATTAAATGGAAAAAGTAAACATATTTAAGAAGAAATTTGAAAATGAAAATACAATGTTCAACGTAAGAAAAAAGATATATAGTAATATGATACAAAAAATAAGTATAAAAATTTACTTTTATAATTAGTTCTGCAAAGGCCAGTTATATATTTTTGTTAAAAAATTATATAATTGCAAAAAAGGCAGTTAAAAAATCCAGTATAAAAAATATTGATAAAAATAAGTGGTATTGAAGCAAGGATTTGTTTGAATACTAATTAAATTTTTTAAATAATGTACTAGTTTTTTTTTAAGTTCTTTGTCTGGATTTTAAGCAGTCCAGTTATCATCTGGAAAATTGGTGTCCCAGTGTATTATCTTTTCATTACTATTATTATTATTATTATCTAGTTTGTAAATTTTGGATTACATCCGATCCATTTCTAAACTCATATGTAGTATTATTTCTGATTATTACCTTTTAGGAGAGCATGTGAACTTAACCATCATGGCTCTACTTCCTTCTCTTTTTAAAACCTCTTCATCTGTTCACTATATGTTTCTTCTTCCTCTCCTCAGTTCATCTTCTTTCTATTGTTTGTCGTTTTTGCTCTTGTTCAATTTTCCTATTTCTAATTTCATCCATAAATTTTCTTCTGTGCTTGATTTCTTCTTCTGAAATTTGCAGTCGTTCCAGGTTGTCTTGTGTTTCTTTCATCCAAATGGACTTTAATTTACTTGGCTTGATGATGTTGAAAATTTTCTTAGCGAGTTTATCATATTCAGTCATCCTGCTTAAGTGTCATATGTGTTTTTGTTAAATGAATTGCAGAAAAGTCAGTTGAAAAACCCAGTAAAATAAAGATCAATAAAAAATTTCTTATTGAACCAAAGATTTATTTCAGTAGTGTTTAAATTTTTCAAATGATGTATTGCTTTTTTTTTAAGTTGCCTAGTCTGGATTCAATTAATCACCAACATACTTACCGCTGTGCCAAATAACCTCAAATAACAAAAAAATAATCACCAAACATAATAACAGAACCCTAAAAACCTAATATGAAAATTTGACTTTCATGGGATGCTGCATTGTCAGTCTGTACAAAATCCTGTAACAGAGCTAATCAAAACTAAGGAAGGCAAACTTAAGGGTAAATTTATAATTATAGTCATAACATTAATACTAAGATTATTTAACATGTTTTTGTATTATTTAAGTTGTTACAAAATAGTGTTAACAACATAACAGATATAACAGTATTTTTTTACTCCAATTTATACCATATTGTAACAAGACCGGTATAGTGAGCCTGAGTAAGGGATTCCTACCGATTATAAAAGTAATGTTAAGAACAATTGCAGGAATCCAGAAAGGGACAAAAAAGGAGAAACTTTTTGTAAAGTATGGTCGTTTAACAATTATCCTTTGTTATACTGCCTGTTAACATGCAGTGAACACCTGTTTTATGGTGAGAAGAGGCCAGGTTTGGAATTCATGGGAACAAAAGCCTTGAACGAACAAAAGTTTTCACACTATGAGTTGGGTCCAGTCTGGTAGGTAAAGAGGCTAGAAGTATAAATAGCTCAGTAAGACCGGCTAAAAGAGAGTTCTATTAGAACCAGTCTGCAAGGTGTTACGACGTCAGTCCCACAAGGGCAGTTCAGCAAGGAGAGGCTGCGAGTTGTGTGAGTTCGGTGGAGTTTTGCAAACCAGTCCAGCGAATGAGAGTCACAGGTGTGTCTGCGAGATGGGAGTGCAAGACGTCAGTCCACCAAGGAGAGTCTTGAATCCAGTTCGATAAGACTAAGATGATGCCACGAGTAATTCCAGTAAACAAGAAATACTATCGGTGAGTTATAGTAAAACTATAAGTGTATAAGTGGAAGAAATAATGCGATAAACTTTAGGTAGATAGCAAGGGTATTTGCAAGTGAAATTTATAAGATCGTTTGTTAATATAAGACAAAGTGTTTAAAAAGGGTTAAAACTAGCAGTTTCTTTTGTTAATGAGTTGATTCTAGTTTTGTTTTTTCTACCTGGAATAAATTCTGAATGATTTTTTGAAATCTGTCCTATGTATATAATCTGTATTTACTATTGACACTTATGACTATTTGATGTGTAATATTTTGATTGTTATTCTTTGTTGATTACATTATTTATTTGGATTTGTTATTGACACGTACTATTATCATTTACTACTATTATCCTGATTATTATTGTGGTTGTAATTACTATATTAATAATTGTGTTCACTATTTGTTTTATTATTGTCACTTATTATTATTAATTTGTCTGGTTATAATTATGACATTTTAAACCAGTAAGTTGTAATTATATAAACATTCTAAATTGTCCACCTCTCAATATTCTGATCGAGCCACGAAACATGCGACAATATACTAAGCATAAAGGTGTACAACAATATAAATATTATTTATTTACATCATCTTCATATTCTTGTATCTTCTTCACATTACTAAATCTAGAATGTTGAATCTTAATGATGAGTATGGGCAGTCATTTGTTATAGTATTATTATGTTTAATTATTTTTATTCTTTTTCTAAGATAATAAATTTAAATTTTAATTCATCTCAGTCTTTAACAATATTTTTTTTGTTTATAAGAATTGATGAATTTTAGTAATTTGCTGTCTGAATTGAAGAGAATTGTACTTGCCACCGCTTTTCTTTTGTAAAACAGAGCATTGAACATAGTGATATTTAAAAGTTGGCAGAACTGCTTTTATATCAACCATTATTGTCTTTTCTTTCGAGTGGGAGTGCGCTCAGCATTTGATCCATCCTATCAACTCTGTCCATAAATATATAATCATTGACAACGTTTGGAAGCATTACCTTCTTTCCTTTCCTTACTACTTCTATGCATTCTAATTTGTGTTTAGTTGTCTAACACAAGACATCTCATTTATCTTGCCGCTTCACCGACATCATTTATGACACACTGATTTCAATTTCATTATTTAATTTTAAAGTAGATTTATGTTGTTTTTGAAGCTTATGGAACTTTGTAATTGTGATAAAAGCATTTATGTTTTGCTTTTTGTTACAGCAAGAAGATTTACTACAACTGGAAGAGGAATTGCTTGATATTAGTAATGGTGACATCGAAAAAGATATTTTAGGAATTGAAGAGACCAATTTAGTTGATAATGAAGTGGTAAGGGTATATTAGATTTTTCATACAGTGAAACACCAATTATCCAGATGAATCTTTGCTAGGCCAAATCTGGATGATTGAAAAGGATAATTTAAAAAAGGTTTATCATATATACTGTACATATCATTCTAATGTTAAATGGGTAAGACACTAAGTAAAAAAATTAAAGATAAAAAGTAAATGTATTTTAGTAAAATTAAGAAGAAATTTGGAACGTATGTACAATAAAAGAAAAAGAGATATAGTAATATGGTACAAAAAGTACATTATGTAGAAATTTGCTTGTATAATTAGTTTTACAGAAGTCTGTGTAAAAAGCTACCACCCCCCTACCACCTGTCTTGTGGTGGTTTTGGTTGCCATACTAACCCTCTATTCATAGCCATGATGGGCTTTACTGGAGGTTGTCTTTTAGACCCTCTAGCTTGATAACACAACAGTCATCAGTTCCGTTTCTGTCAGGATGCCATCGTTTGAAATGCCTCGGCAGATATTTTCAACAGCTATCAGATTTGCAGAATAATTAACTGATTCGCAGAAGCACAATCGCTGCACCTTCCTTTAACACTGAAGGTTTTACACGTAAAGGTTTTTGTCTACAGTTTGCCAGAGTTGAAAAAATTATAGCTGGGGGGTCAGCTTGGTGTTTTAACATAGTCATTAAAAAGCTGTTTTGGTTTGATAGCAGATGATAAAAATCCGTTCAGTGATCGGTCACCAACATATTGAACCGAAAAACTATTCCAGAGGATGAAGAGCATCCTGGCAATCATACTTTACAGTGGTCTCTGTTAACTATATTTTTGTCTTTCATGTACACCACACACACACACACATACACTTTTTAATTATAATTTTTTTATTATAAATTACCATTTATAATACTTTTAAAAAGGTAAGTTCATTATAATTATTTCATGGTTGTAACATTAAAGAGTAAACAGTTTTTTGATATCTTTTCAGTATTACTGAATGTTATAACATATATTACAGACTAATAATTTAGATACATTATTTATGTAAAATGATTTAGCTTGTTATTTCACTGCTTATTATTTTATCAAAAATAATTTTTCGAAGCAATGCTTCTTAATGCAGGCTTTAGGGAGTCAACTGAGAAAAAAAACGAGTTTATGTTAAATATTACTAAAAATATATTAAATTGCTATAAAAAAATCTCTATAATCTTTTTTTTTTTATATAAAGCCTGTAGTTTTGTTATTGCTGACTTTGCAGGTATTACTCATTCAGGATATTGTAACAATAAAAATGAGTTGTTAGTTTTGAAGAACCAGTTGAACCAGAAGTAAGTAGTATTTTCAGTCAGAAATACTGTTAAGATGAAGAATCAATTCATATGAAGTAATTCGGCCAAAATATTTTTGGTTGCTTCATCATTTTTTATTTTATTTCTTTTATAAGTTATTCCTGGCCATGCTTGTTTAGCCATACATACTTGTTTTTGGCTGTGCAGACATTAGCATAAACTAATGTTTTTAGACTGGATTATGCCAAAACATTGCAACATATAAACATTTCTTTTTCATCAATTTCTCCTCTTTAATTTGGGTCCTTTATATTAAAACCCCTTAAGTAAAAATGACCACCAAAATTTTATATCAAATAATAATAAATCCTCTTTTACAGTTTAAATTCGCAATGAAGGTTGTGAAATATCGAATTGATTTTTTTTATTATATTAGCTGTCATACTCACCATAGCTAGAGTAAAAACATTGATAAGTGTTCCCTTCTTTTTTTTATAATTTTTTTAAATTCAAACTTTTAAATCTATTGAAAGTTTGAGGTTTTTTATCTCTGGTGGGGGGCTTGGGACAAAAATTTAATTTTACCACGTAATATGATGCATCTACGCAATAGCAAACTACAGTAAAAATTTCAGTATTTGATTCTGAACAGAGTTAATGAATTTTCAAAATATGCATAAATCATGTGCATTTACGCCATTATTAACCGTCAGTTATTTTACAGAGTTAAATCATAGAACACTTTATTTTGTCTACAATATATCTAATTTAACTAATAAAAATGAAAAGTTAATTAACCAAATAAAAACTAAATTTAAATACAGTTATACTTAAATTTAAGTAGTACAGTTTGAAAAAATTAAAACTATTTTTAAAAGTTTGAAAGGAATTAAGAATAAGTACAGCGAAACTACCAGTAAAATACTGGAAAATGTGGACAAGATTTTGGAAATCACCTGTGAATTATCTATTAATTTTGCAATTTGGTTTGGGGTTTACCAAGAAAAAATCTTTAACCAATAACTTGAGCGTGCATCATTCACATGACTGTGAAGTTAGCTCTCAGATACTGCCACCCAAAAGCAGCAATGTGTCAAGAGAAAATGTGCCTGTTCGTTTAATATCATTTGTTCTTTAGACAATTTTTCTTCCAGTTTTGGTTTTTTTTTAGTCAGTCAGGCTAAAGTTAAAAGTTTTACTAAAACCTAAATTAAATTATAAACTGTGTAAAATAAAATACTGTAATTAAAACGTAGGGGTTTTATTTTTAGTTACTTTATCTTAGTATTACTGGTTGTTTGGAGCTTCCAAGTTACCAGTTTGTGCGACTACAAAATACCCATTTTATGGACTGAGCGTTTTAGTTGTTTTAAATAACATGTGAAGTATTATTTGATTTTAAAGAATTTCCAAGCTATTCCACAGTTAATGTTATCGTAAATGTGGTCACTGTAAATTTAAATGAAATTAGGTCAAATGAATATTACATATTTCTTTAAATCATTTTGAGAGCCTTGCAAGAAATTTTATCTTGATATTTGGTAACAAATTATGAGCACATCAAATTGAGAATTTTTTGTTTTTCGAAAGTCTTAAAATAAGAGTATTAAAGTGTTGATATATTTTTTAATATGACAATTAGTCATTATTGTTAGTAAAAGTAGTGATTGTTGGGTTTACGAACTATAATAAATTTAAACAATGTTTTAACACTTATAATTTGATTTTGGTGAAAACTTTCAATGCCAATAATGAGAACGGATTTTGATTGTTTGTGATGTTCTGATATGTGAACGCATTCTTAATAATGTAAGTAAATGGATAAATCTCAGAGAGATGCCAGCTCTCTGAGAATGTCCTTACATTCCCTTACTCGCAGATTTTGTCCCTTCTTTTGATATTGACCTCAATACCTGTCACACTGTTCAACATATTTTCCTCTTCTTGTCTCTTTAATATATGTTGCTGTTTCATCTTGTCCAAAATACTCTAGTTTTAATTTCAGTTTAGTTCAACAAAATATTACAGTAATACCTCCAAAGACCGCATTTACATTACATGTAAATCTCCATTACATTTGCCATCCTTTCCTTACACTTGCACTCTGGTGTACAGTTTATATTCTGCTTTTGAATTCTTAAACGACTTTTGTTCTTCAAAGAGAACAAACCGATATGCTTTACTAGTGTCATCTGGTGTTGATTCAACATATGATATCCTCTGTAAATTTCTTGTCATGCTCTCTCCAATAAAAAGTAAAAAATGCTAGTTTTGAACACCATTCTTCAACATCTCATCATAAATATCATTGTTTTTCTGCTTTTCATGAACCGTGATTGATTTAATGTTTAGCCCCTTTATGGATAGTCCATCATCGATTCCACCATTTTTTCAATCGTTTAAACTTGCAGTCTTCACCATTCTGAACTAACTTATTTTTATTTGCTGGAGGGGGTAGATAGGCATTTTGAATGTCATATGTCAGTTTTATATATTATATTTTAGCTATTACGGTAGAGATAATAATTTTAGTAGCTTACGTCCTTTTTTTTTTTTTATAAAATTAATGTAATTACTACTATTAATTACATTAATCGGTTGCTATTTTAGACACTTATTATTGAATGGGCTGAAAAATTTAAAAAGGATGAAAAAAAGCATTTCTTGAGATTATTTCTTTATGTTACTGCTGGTGCAAAACTATGGAAGTTTATTAAGGATGACAAGAAATTTGCTTCACTTTTATTTGCTCTTGTAGTAAGTACTTGAGGGTTACATACCCTCAAAGGTATTATCTTACTAATTTTAATTTTTAGTTATTTAAAAACATAGAACTTAATTTTTATTTAAATGTGGATAGACCTATAAAAATAAAAACAAGTTTGTGAGAAATGCAAAAATGAGTAAACTTGCAGAGAATTATTTTTCATGTAATTATCAGAATGGATTCAGGATATTTGTTGTTACAATAATTCAGTATTAAGCAATGACAGGGACAATGTATGTAATGAACTATTTCTTTAGATTGTCATGTAGATATTTTTTTTTAACCTCCAGGACCGCTGTTAGGTATTACTTCAGAGATGAGATGAATGACAATTTTTGTAGCTAGGTATTATTAATACAGAGATGAGATGAATGACAATTTTTGTAGCGTTTGAAAATGTCATGCCCTACCAGGATTCGAACCCGGACCTCTGAATGAAGGGCCGAGGCGCTACCACTTGCGCCACAGAAGCTGGCACTTCTTAATTTATCTGAACATAACTGACAAGACCATCAGAGGAAGTTCTTTAAAATAGAATTTAGGTCAGATTGATGAGGAGTATGATGTGAACATACATATTCATATTTTTTTTTTTTACCACTTAGTATCAAAATTATAACAGCTCTTCTTTCTTTGGCTAAACTATAGCAACATATTCATATCGATTTATTAGATTTACAAATAGTAAAATATTTGTACCTACTTTGAACCTACTTGTACCAAATGAAAAGTTTATCTTTTTTAACTAATAAAAGTCTGAAATCAACAAAAAAAACTTGAATGAAGGTAATATTGCAATTAATAATATTGTTGAACGATGCACTTCGAGAAAATAATTACCTTTAAGTACTACAAAGACCTCATTCATTTTGAGAAAATCATTGCTATTCATTAAATATTATCATTGTATCAGTTATTTTTAGTACACAGTTTTTAGAATTATTAGCTAACTCGTATAGAAAAATTGTAGAAAATAATACTACGGCTATTCAAAAATTTGCTGTTCCAACATTTTTTTAAAATAGGATGGATAAATATAAACCGGTTGCCATAATTACATGTTGCATGCGTAGATTGGCCTTTAAGCATCCTTGATTATTACTCAAACCTAGTGGAAGATGCAAATTCAGAAGGTCAAGAGACTGACAGGCAGAACAGGTATAAAAGCCTTTTGATGATATTTTCACGTATAATTGAAGAAAAAAATAAAAATATGTTAAACTATGTTCGTATTTTCTATAGACTAATCCTAAGACTTTGTAGAAAAAAAAAAGTTTATTGGTCTATTATGTTTTTTATTATCCAATGTAGATATAATTTATTAATGTAAAATGCTGCACTGCTTCAGATTGAATATATATCTGAAAATTCTAAAATTACTTGTGCAATTTTTTTTATCACCGATCATTTAATACAATTTGTTACTTTTCATACGTTCTGGATATTGTTATTAAAATGTAACTTCTTAACTAAATACTTAATTTTTAGTTTATCTGTTCTTTAATGTTATCGCTTAAAATTCCTTGTACTTTTGGGTCAAACATAAATAAATGGCACCTGACATTAACGAGCTAAGAATTTCATTTTTTTTTTTGAAATATTTTCTAATTGATTCTACATTATCTACGTTATTTTAATTAATTTTAGTAGTTTTATAATAAATCTTTATTTCATTAGTTACAACATAATAAAGAAATTTATCATCTGCTTATATATCAGTTGACAAATGTTGTGGCTATTTTCATTTACCTTACTTATTTTGTCTTCTTCAGACAATAGTAGAAAAACCTATCTGGCACAAACTTTTTATTACGCAAATTCGTTGTGAAAATTTCATAAATTCTTTGAAAACTGCTGAAATTAACTACATTATTCATATATATAGAGAATCATTCAATATAGAGAATCATTTTATTCCTATGAATTTCATTGACATATTTTTTTCTCTCCGATGACAAGAAAGGGTTACTGGACATTTTTCTTTTCTGAACATCTGATTTCCCTTCATCAAAGGATGAAGGAAAAATTCTTGAATATGATCATTTGTAATCTCACCACCGTATAGTTTCATTATCTGCTTTTAAATTATTACTGGCTGAAAAGTTACCTGAATTTAAAAACTGTATAGCACTTTTAATTTCAGAATTGCATATTGCAATTATAAAACTTAGCGTGGATGAGACTACAGAGAATTAACTTATTGCATTATCGATGATGGAAGATCGACTTTGTGAGTGCTACTTGCATGTATTCTTTATTTTTCTCATGAATATATTACGTGTTAATTAATATATTATGTTAATATATCATACCATCGAAAAATTTGATCAAAGGTTTTTAAATTTTTAGAATTTCGAATCAGCATACAGTACCTTATTGGTAAAAGCTTTTATTTGTTTCATCAGTGGTATGCATTATCAATAATGGATTTATTTTTGTTTTACTCTCTGTTAAGTTTTACCTTCTACTCTTTATCAAATAATTATCTAAGTAGTAAGATAGTTTGAAATCTATTTAAAATAGTTATTTGAGAAGGTAAACTCTTTACTTTCCTTCTTTTTCTCCCTTATTTATTTATAAATTCCAGGTGCTTTAGCTAAAATGAGTCATTCTTTCTCTGTAATTTTTATTACTTTTAAATATATCAGTCAGTCTTGGCCCTTCATCTGAAGGTCCTGGGTTCGAATCCTGGGCAGGCATGGCATTTTCACGCACTACTTCATCATTCATTTCATCCATTCTTTCATTCATCTCATCCTGTAAAACAATACCTAATGGTGGTCTTGGAGGTTAAAAAAAATAAATCGGTCAATTGCTGAGCTGGTTAATTGATCAAAATAATTTGAAAAAATCTTGTTAAATTTGAAGCAGTTCAATAATAATAATGATATAGTAATAATAGTTTTTCTTTTCAATTTCTAATTTTATTATAACATCTTACAATATAACAGAAATATAAATCCATTGATTTTTATTGTAAATGGCTCAACTTTTTTAAACATCAAATTTTAAATATAACCCTGTAAGATATGGTTTAACACATTTTTTATTTGCCATCAACTTAGTGTACAGGTGTTCCAAGAAGGGTTGACAAAATTTACGGGATATCAAAGTAAACAAAAAAGTTAAAAGTAGTAGAGAAATGCCATATCTTGATTATTTTCCCTCTTCTATGCCATTTTGTTTGTTCATAAAAAATGTACATCTTAGAACAGATTAAAATATTTTAATGAAATTTGGTGCACCGTTCAAAAATTTGAATTTTAATCAAATTAAAATTCAAATGATTTTTAATCATTTAAATTTGATTTTTTAATCAAATTATGTATTAAATAAAATGTTAAGCCTTTTATTATGAACAAAATCGCATTTCATTTGTACAAATCGGTTTATAAATGACTGATGTATGGGTAAAATTGTTTAATCTATTAAATCTTGCTGTGAAATACCAAAAATATCTAAAAAAAAAACCAAAATGTCTGAAGAAAAAAATAAATAAAAGTAAATAAAATTAAGTGATAATAAGCTTTGTGCTTTATTAAAATACTTACAAGCAAACAATAATGTGGGTTAATTTTGTTGCAAACTAATCAATTTTATTGTACCACAAGGATTTATCAAATAAATATTATCAAGTGAGACAATAAAGTAATGAGACTGATGTGAAAAAAAAAAATGTTGCTTACCGTTTGTCATGTTTAGTGTTGTCTCCTTCAAAGTAGTTCCCCTCTGATTGCACACACTTATTCCAGCGCTTCTGGCATTGATAGTTACATTTCTGGAACTCATCTTCTGTAATATCCTCCAAGACCCTCGTCACAGCTTTTTGGACATCTTGTGTTAGTATAAAAAAATAGACTGTATACATGGATACTTTGATGTCACTTGTCCAGTGGTTTTGAAAATCAGGCCAAAGTTGGGAAATAAATAGCCAAATATTTGTGCCAAATTTCAACTTTTTTGGTTGGTAGGTTTTCAAGATGAGGTGAAACCTGTATAGAAATAATGTTGAATATCCTCCCACCCTTATATCCGATCGACTTAAAACTTTGAAATTTTTATTAAATAACTTAATAAGTATTCATCATACTAAAGCTTATTCTTTTTATCACTGCCATACAAAAAGTCAAAATGACAAAAACTGCCCCTCCCTTTTTAATTTTGTATGAAAGATAACACTACATCAATTACCCGCATTTATAAATTTTTAGCCAGTTTCAGAGAATTTATGTTGTACCTATTGGAAGAGACATTAAGCATAATACAACCAAACACATACATCTTCCAGAAATTTCTTTTACATGTTCTGTGGTTTTTTTGAAAACTAAGGTTATCTTAAAGATTTTCTTAAATCTCTTATACCCAAAATTAGCAGTAGAGCTATAGCTAGGAAAGTAAAAAGTACCAAAAATATCAATGAATGAGTATGCATTTGCATCCTGGTCAAAAGAAATCACTTTCAACTTGTGTAGTGAAATTAAGGGTGTATGATATGAACATTTTTTTCTAGTTTGTGCTGTACGTTGTAAAAAGAATAGTTAAAGTATACAGTAACAAAATCCAGGTTATGTTCTTTTTGAAATATTCTGCAGAATTTTATAATTAAAATTGAGATATTAAATATGTAACTTAACATAAATAATATATAAATGAGAGAGTCTGTTGATCTGTATGTTTACTAAAACATCACATGTGAATTGACTGATTGCTTTCAAATTTTCAGGATACATTTATAAATTTACATTTACATTTTTAAATTTTCAGGATACCTCAGAGAATGTTTTAAGCCAAAGATTGAGGAGGCTCTAACCCCCGTCAGGATTAAGATATTAAAAATATCTATTAAAGAAACAAAAATGAATCCTTTTACTTAATTTTTATTAGAATTAAAATTTTAGTTAAAAGGATTAATTTTTCTTTAATGAATATTTGTATAATATTTAATATTCTTACAAACATTAGGAAAACAAATGCAGTGCTTCGAGACTATACGATAGTATATATATATATATATATATAAAGAATTTAATTAGGTTAGGTTTATTTGGTAGAAGAAATAGTAGTAAAGTAAATAAAATGATTAGTAAAGAGAAATTGTAATCGGCTAGTGAAGTGTGCATCAGGAAAATTAATTATTTCTGGATTTACATAGCATTGTATGTATAATTTATATGTATGTAGCCCGAAGGTATCTTGAATAGCTGACAGTGTATCCTTATTCATATTCCTTTCTTTTAACCATAGTATATTTCTCTGGTAAAGTTTACGGTTCCCTTTTAAACTTTAGATGACATCCTTCTTTAAAATTTAACAACATTGTCAAGCTCAAGTTTTAATATTACCTTTTACCGTTGTAAGAGAAATGTACTACAAGTTTTGTATGGTACAAGAATCTATGCAAAATTCTAATTACGTACATACAGTTTGTTGATAAAGTTTGATATTACTTTCATTGTAGTTTTTTTAGAATAGCTTTTATTTAAAATTATTCAGAGATTTTACAGATACGCATTTTGTAATTATATTATGGTAAAATTTTATTTCTGTTATTATTATTGTTAATAATAATACATTTGTTTCTAGAGTGTCAAATTTAATTTGTATTCTCTTTAGACATTTACAAAATTCTGCTAGTTCATTGTAATATACAGACTTGTACAATTTAAACAAAATTTTGACTTGAATGAATGTAATGTTCACTCAGTACTCCTTTATGCATTCATATTTATTAACTTAGAATGTATAGTACAATTATTCTTCCTTTTCTAAATAATATTATTCAATCATAATCATCCAGTTTCTCAGTTATTCAACATTTAATTTTATCCTTCTTATAAAATGTAGTTATTTAAATACTGATTTTACTAACTACGACTGAATTCTGTATCTGACCATTATTAATATAGATTGAATATTAGTGTTATTTGAATCACTCAAACTGACTGATAAAAATTTAACTACACTATCAAATGAAAATGAAAATGTCAAGTAATAGTATGGTAAAAGGCAATAATATATAAGGCCAAAGTATGAATTAAGGTAACTTGATTACTAAATGTATATGATGAAACTCATGAGCATTGCCAAAATTGGTCAGAGACATTAGCTATTTAAGATTAACCAATTATATTATTAAAGATGCTTCAACAGCATCTGGCTTTGTAACTTTTACTTTATAACAACTATAAACAGTTCCTATGTAGCTCAATTTATAGCATAGCATGAGCTTAGAGATTGATCAAAATTTGGCCAATTATGGTTTTTGCAAATTGGAATGTTTCAAGATTGTCTTAATCCAAAAAAAAAACAAAAAAAATTTATAGAAATTTCTAGAATATGTGTATCAGTCTGTATTTTGACCAATATCTGCTGAATTGCCGCTCCATATATTCTTTGAAAATGGCTTAAAAATTGTCTTATATGATGAATCAATGTTAATGGCATCAAACATTGGATAAAATGAAAAAAGGGGAAAGGTAGTTTTCATAATTTTTAAATTTTTATATTGTGGTTAAAGAAAATTACACTTTATTATGATGAAAGTAATTTTTAAGTGATTAATTTAAATTCCAAACTTTTAAACTGAACAAATTTACAGATGGAAGGATATTTAAAATTATTTCTAAACAGTTTTTGCCTCATATCTTAAAATCTAATTGACCAAACAAGTTGAAATTTGGCTCAAATATTGGCTCTATACATATATAGAATATATATATATATATCCTAACTTTGGCCTTGATTTTCAACCATATTACACAAAGGGACATCATGATATTCATACTTTTTTTTTAGTAAAATTATAATTTTTAGCCTTGTTGTATAACTTTACACCAAATTGTGCTGACTTATTGAAGTACTTCCATAAATAAATGTTTAAGGCCCAAAAACAACGAAGTTGAACCAGACCAATACTTAAAATATCAATTTTGTTTTTAGCTTAATTTTCAAGTTTGAAAACCCAACTTTATCCAGTATGTACAAAATATGAGAATTTTTTTAAAAAAGGGTTTTCCATGGGACCCAACTTAAGAATAAACTTTTTTTTTATTATTTCCAATATTTTATCTTTTTTTCATATTGTGGCTGTTATTAAAAAATATTATATGAGGTAGTTGTCAAGTAAGGGGTTCAAAAGATTCAACCAAATTTTTTTTTTTTAACATTTTGAACCTTTTTGCAAATTTGAGTCAAATCTTCTTCATGTACCCAACAGCTGAACCAATAAAACACCATTTTCACTAAAATAATAATTATTATAATCATTAATAACTTATATTTAATAATAATATTCACAATTTTTATTTTCACCTATTTTATAAAATTATTAACTACATGGTACTAATAATGTTTGATTTTTTTTCATTCATAAAAGCTAAATAATAATGTTTATAATTTTCATTTAAAATTATTTTACTTAAATTAATTTTATTGTATTATTCCATTTTAAAATTTTATTGAACATAAGGGACCGTGCAAAGAACGTTTTTCAATACTTGTTCAGGTTTTTACAATAATATAAACTGACACGAACATTGCTGTTTTTATTATTTTTTTTATTTTTTTATTTTATTATAAGAAATAATTTTTATAATATTGAATAATTTTTTTCTGGAAACTTATAAGAAATTTTTTTATTACAGGCAAAGATGACAAGAAAGAAAAATCACAATCAGCAAAATCAAGTGGCTCTCAATTCTCTCTGGGAAAACACCAAGGGGTAATAAAGTTTTATGCATCTTTCATGTATATAATAATAAAAAGTTGATTTTAGTTGTTTTGAATATAAAAATGATTGTGCTTGTTCTAAATAATACTCTGAAAACATTCTCATAAGTTAAAAATAATTCAGTACTCATAGTTAACTAAACTATCTTATTAATAATAGTAGTATTAACTACTTACTATAATAATAGTTATTGTAACTTATTTAATTTTCTGTTTAATTTAATACCACCTAGAAATATTAACAGGTTCTTCAAATTCAACAACCATTATGTATTATTTTATGTAAGACATAATAATGCTTAAATTTACTATATTCTCCACTGTATATTTTTAGGTTAGATGGACTTAATTTCAAATTTATGAAAGATTGCATTTGAATTTAAAATCTAAAGATTGTTAAAATTGTTTATATTAACTTTATATAAATTTAAAATAGGATTAAAAACTTTAAATACAACAATTTTGTTATTTATTATTATTATTAATTGATTCAGCCAAATCCTAAAATCTTCAAATATCTAGTGCAGCATTCTTGATTTCAGAGCCAAAGGTCCTTATTTTTGTAACGAGTGTACTTATAGCTCATTATGTCCATGAGTCACAAGGCCAGCATATATTATGTTAATTAGAACCCAAAAACAGACTTTTTGCCAGGGCAGTATTTAGAAGATGTTAATGTAAAAATTTCTGATTTGGCTAGGTCTTAAACTATCAACCTTCCCAATGGAAAGGTGGATAATTGTAAAAATTCAGTAAAAAGAAACAGTTTATTTAGTGTTGTATTAAAACTTTAGATTACTATCTGTATACTTTAAAATTTAATAAAACCAAACTCGTTACTGCTACATATCTATTTCAAATTTTCAAATCATCTTATTATCTGTTGCTAGTATCAAAAGACAGTAAAAATAATTATTAATTTTTTTTTTAATTTTGAGAAGTATTTTTATAAAATGATAGAAAAAGAAGCTTATTAAGAATGGAAATCCTACTGCAAATAAAAATATTTTATTTTGAATTCATTATTTTTCATTTTTATAATTTTAACCTACTTGAAATTATATTTTTTTATAATTTTGAATTGCCTATCTTTATTAAACCAATTGAGAAACAGAGGGCGAAGAAGCCGTGGATGAAAAAGCCCATCCTGCTTTTAGAGGCCAGAGCCCATCCTGCTTAAACCAATGAAAAAACAATCCACCTTCTCCTGAACTCAGGCACAAAAAAGTTATCATCTCAATGTAACTCTCAGCATTAACAGTTACAGTAACACCATTTTGTTCAAAAAAATAAGGACCAATGACGAAATTCTTCCTCTACATGCACCAAATTGTAACTTTTGGGCTGTGCATTGTAGTTTTTGGTGGATTTCTCAGGGATTCTCACCAGACCATCAGTGATAATTCTGTTCATTAACTGCACCATGTAGATGAAAATGAGCTTCATCACTTATCAAGACAGTGTTTTCATTTTCCTCATAAAGTACAACATAGCGCAGCATGTCTCCAAGCAAAACAGCCTCGACTTCGTAACAATGCTGTTCTAAATTTTTTTCTACATTTTCTGGAATGTATTGTATGTGGACACCTGGTGGTTTTTCTTCTTCAATGATTGTCCTGAATGAACATTATTAACCCAGTTTACTATTGTGAGAACAGAGTCATTTCGGTGGATGTTAAATCTGCGTAGAAAATGTCATTGAACCATGGTCATAGAGTCACCACTCTTCACAAAACAGATATATACAAAAGCACAGTGTTCAAACTTCTACAGCTCCATGATGCCGACTAAAAGTGAAATGCCATGATCAAAGGAATGGAATGCCCCCACCTGCGCACTGTTTTCCCACTCCTACTGTCTGAATACTAGTCATTTCAAAACCATCCTATTTCTCTGCTCCAACTGTATATATATATTATAATAATAATAATTTTTCATTTAATTATGTTTTTGTATTTTCAGAGTTACAGACAAAAGAGTGGAAGTAAATTTTTCAGTGCAAGTACTGAAGAAACAAGTTGTAATGATACAATTGAAATTAATAAAACTGGTGGAAAAAGCCGACAGAGATGGAGTGGCCTTTTCAGCAATGCAAAAGTAAAAATAAAATATTCTTTCATTTTACATGCTTTATGCCTTGATTTTATTTTAAAATATTACCTTTATTATTTACATAATATATACGTTATAAAATGTAAAATATTTTATTACTTCATACATACTTTACATAATTTTTTTTTATTATTTGCTGAACTTTTCCACATCTTCCTGATCTCCACTAATCTGTTAGCCATAACATTCTTCTTATATCCTGCACTAACAATCTGTTTATATTAACATTTCTTTTGTTAAATGTTTCTCCTTTACACATATTTCTACAAGAAAATTCATTTACTCTGCATTCCTTAATGGATTTATTATTTTTAAATTGGATATAAATTTAATTTTTTAATTATTTGTAATTAAAATATTTACTAAATTTATACATAATATGTGACTCGGAGGATATAATGTTCTTTAATCATGTGAATTATAATTGACATTAAATAACAATGAAATTTATAATTCTTTATAAAAGAATTTTAATTATCAGCATTACATTAACTAATGGTATACTAAAGAAATATTTAATTAGAAAGAGTACATGACAAAGCAGAAAGCAAAAGATTAGCATACAATATATCTTATAGCAACAAAATTCTATCTGTAGTGGTCACCATATACTGAAAAATTTCCCTAATTTAAAGTTACATAAGATAAAGGTTGAGATCAACTAGTAGCACAATTTTTCACTGAAGGGAGCATTGCACAAAAAAATCAAAAAACATTAAATTTTGAGAACTATTCCCTGAAGGGGAACCATTTTATCTTATTCTCAAATTAAATTAAAATATAAAGTATTTTTATAAAATATGCCCTACTTTGGCAAATGTACATTGCATATCTATAAAATTAGGGATATATGCTTGAAAATGTTACACTTTTCTATTATTAAATATGTGATTCATGTGTTGTACAATAATCATATTATAATAATAATTAATATAACATAATCTTAATTTTTTATTTAGGCCAAAATAAATAGTATCTCTAAAAGAAGAGCAGTAATACCTTGTTATATATTTTAATTACAGGATACAAAAATGGAGGTTCTGGCTGAACAGCTGAACAATTATAGCAAACATGGTATTCCACATCTTCCAGATACTGTTGAAGACTTAGAAGAGGGTGATTAAATTTTAATGTTTCATTAATGAATAACTAATAGTTAGTCAACAATAGCAGAATTTGAGACAGTTGTGTATCTTTTAAAGTGTGAATGTATAAAAATACAGTTTATAAATCTAATTCTTTATATTTTATTTTATAATTCTATTTTGTAACATAATCTTTAATTTTCTGGTTATTATAATACGAATATATTTGTGTAAAAAGTTTCTATTCATTATTATTATTTAAAAATTTATATGACTATATGCTAATTAGGATTTGAAATTCACTACCAGTTTTAATTAAAACTCTTGTATTCATTGTTATACATTTTTGCTTCTCATTATTTCATTCATGTTACTCGATACTATTATGATGTTTTACTATGCATTGCTTATTGAAGTTTTGCTTTATTCAAATATTAATACTCAAACATGTGGAGGTTTATCATTTCTACAGATTAAAGCTACATTTATATATTGCAGTTATATATATATATATATATATACATATATATATATATGTATATATATATATAGCAAAAATTAAGTTTCTGATAAGTAATCATTAAATGATTATTGATTGATTACTCTTGTTAGTAGTTTATTTTAACATTTCACTATATTAATTTTCTTATTTAATTATTAAAACCAGAATTCATGTGTTTTTGTAGGAATTTTTTTATATACAGGCATTTAAATATGTTTGTAATGTTTTTGTAGACGTATTCATATTTTAAATAAAAATTAAAAGAAAGGTTTTTAAATTAAAACTCTTAAAAAGTAAAATAAATATTTAAAAAAATGGAATTGGCTTACAAATAAAATGCATGTAAAGATAAGAGCATAATTCTTTTTTAATTTTGCCTTAAATTTTTACACTTTGAAGTCAGCAAGGAGATTTAACTTTTAATTAGTTATAAATAGTTGCCTTTTAATTTGGTTCTGACTACACATCAAAATTTAAATAACAGTTGCAAAATGATTATTCTTTATCTTTCTAGTGCATTCTTTATGTCACTTTTGTTTCTGTTTTTTAAGTTTATCCTATTATTTTCTGGATTAAACATGATTTAATTCTGTAACTACAGTAATAATAAAATTTTTCTGTTGAAAATTTAGCATGCATGAGGATAAAAAATTTTTTTACTTTTATATTTATTAGAGAATTTATAAATATTGTTCTTTTAAATCTATTTATAGTGTGTCATGTTAATCTTTGAGTTATTACTGAATGAATAAGTTATTTTTTAGCAAATACAGGTAATGCATTCAAGTACCTTGTTTATCTACTGTCAGATACATAATCAATAAACGATGAAACTTGTGAAGAATTTCCAGGATCATTTTTAACCACCACAAAAATGAATAATATTTATTATCCTATGACAATTTCTTATTGCAACATTCAGAACCATGATGCCAAGGCTTTATTCTAAACACCCCTTTCACAAAAACACTGCCAGGAAGCTGAACTCTACATAGAAAAGTATTTTGTTGAAATCATAATAACAAGAGACTACGTGAAAGACAAACCATCTGGTACAGTAGAACAGACTTAGGTAGAATGAAGCGCTACCATCTAGTGGAAAAAATTGAACTAACTGTTTAATAAATTGTATTGTGACTATAAACAGTATGTTGTTTACATTAACATTTATTCTCTATGTATTTGTTTTTATAAAATTTCCAAAAACTTATGTCTACAACAGTTTTTTTTAACAAAATCTAAAAGAATAATCAGTATAATAGTAAATGTTAATGTAAACAATGTACTGTTTATAATACACAATACAGTTTATTATACAGTTGTTAATTCAATTTTTTCCACTAGATGGTAGCGCTTCATTCAAAATAAAAATATGAGAACAAACAAACCAACACACCATGCTTCTTGATATAAGTGATAACCAATTTGATTTAATATAAAATGGATTCAAAGGAACAGTAAGTAATTAAACTCATATGCTAATTTCAGAATAAGAATGACAAACTAATAACTGCTACCTTAAGAAATACATTGAAAAAGTTTCCTGCAAATTTAAAAAAGTGATCTACAGCATTACATATAGAACGTTACAAAAATAAAACAAATAAACCACTTTATAAAACAAAATCTCACATAAATTTAGATTTTCTGCTACAAGTTCTATGTAGGACCAAAAGGATGGTGCGCTTTTCACAACAATATGAAAACTCATAAAACCAATTCACTCCACTTTCGTATGTTACCTCATTGAAACAAGTCGTACAAGCACAAATATCAGTAGTAACATGAAAATCTTACATATAAACAATAAAAGATAAAAACATTTAACACATTTGAGTAACTCAAAAAATACAGGCATATAAAAATAAAATTCTAATAAAAAATATAATTTAAATCTGACATACTAAAATAAAAAAAAATAAAACCCAATTCAGACAACAGCAGCATAATTCTTTGTGATCTCAGTCACAGTATACAACAAAATCTGATAAATGTAACAAATATAATTATTACTTTAAAATGAAGTATACTTAGTCAGCTTAAAATCTATTCTATCATATCATAGATTTCAAAATTTAAACCTTACTGAAGATTAATAAAGCATGTCTTATCATATACAAAATTATTTATGAATTGAATTAATCCAGATACTTAATATCATCCTGATTATAAATGTTATTTATAACTTTTGAATATTTTTAAGGCTGTTATATATGTTAATAAAAATACTTAAAAACAAAAAAGTGAAAATTAATTTACTATTAAATTAAATTTTACAGCACTGTATAATTTAGAAGAAGACTGGAGAGATCTAATGAAAGATGCTAATTTATTACCAGAAAGGGTTCAGCAACAACAAACTGCAATTTGGGAACTGATACAGACTGAACTTGCTTATATTCGTTCACTAAAAGTAGTTAATGATGTAAGTATCTGTTATAAATTTATATATTAGTTATAAATAACTTCATTTATGAGGTGTAAATTTGCCCTTAGTTTAATAAATTTAAAATTGTAACTACTGTAAGCTTTATTACTTAATTTTATGTTGTAAATAATTGTTGTTTACGAAGTTTTGGCATAAATAAACTCCTATGTTATGGTACCATAAATACTGAATAACATAATTACTTGAGAGTTTTGATTACTCCATAACAATCATCTGCTATTTGTTTTTCACTACTTGCGTTTATTATTTATTGTTAAATATATGATTGAATGATATTAAAACTGAAAATTGATTTTTTTTTTTGTTTCAGTCTTATGACTGATTTGATGCATTCTGCTTTTCCTTTCTACTTTTTATTAATCTAAGTCTCAGTTTATCTACTACATTCTCAGTTTTTATTATCTTTTTATCTCTACAGACTAGTTTAGAGAGTAGGATAAGTCAAATCATTCAAAATAGTTTAATTACAAAATTAACTACTGATGATAAGAAAATTAAATTATTAATTTTATTAATTAAATCTAATTCTTTAATTAAGTCCAATTAAATTACTAATAAGAAAATTAAATAACAAATTACAGTTAAAACATCATAAAATAGTTAATAATCAGTGATTTGAAACAGTTCGTCAATAAATAAAATTCTTGTTTAACCAGGCAGTTTCAGCTCTTTTTTAGATTTATCCATATCAGTAACTGTATTAATCACCTGAGGAAGGTGGGAAATCAGTTCAATATTCTTATAGATTAGCTTTTCATTTATAAATAGTCCATGCAAATATTAATTTCACAAGCATATAATTGACACATTTCTTTCATGACAGCATAACCGCATTTCTTTTTTTCCATAACAAAGTCATACAATGCTTTTTCTAGGTCTGTATATTTTGGTTTTAAGCCACGAAAAGCCCTTTATTACCAGTGCCTTTCACCAGAAGTTTTTTCTTCTTACGCCAGTCTGGAATGCAGCTTTCATCTACGTCAAATTTTCTTCCTGCCTATGATTTCCAAGTTTTTCAGCCTCTTCTATAACGCGCAGTTTTTCATTTACTGTAAAAGATCGTAGACGCTGTCCTTTTGTATTCATTTTAATGCCGTAATTAAAATAAATCACCGTATTAAACTTTACAAGATAAACTAAACAGATAAAATGCACATTACCGTTCACATATACAAAAAGTACAATGACTTATGGTGAATAGACAAGATGACGATCGGTAACTGACACTGTAACTGTAGTGTCATTAGAACCGGATGCAGGTTACACAGCATGAGTCAGTTTTACTAAAATACCGTAACTTCGTTCCCATCGATAGAATGAGGAGGATGATAATAATTAAAGATGTATTCTGTATAAGCGACATCTGGTATTGATAAACGATAGCCTAACGTAACTATAATTATGTGATTGAATTTAGATATTTCTAAGAAAAAGTTTATTTTACATAAATAATCGTGGCCAAAGACTCTGTTTCAATTACGCCCTCCAGTTCCAAGAAAAAAAATGTGGGGTACTCGAATAAATACGGTAAATTGGCTAGAGACCATCGTACTGGAACTGGATGAACTGTAGCTTTAGAATTTAGATCAGCTACTGTTATCTGTTCCCCTCTTCTGAAGCTGTTTGCAACAAATGATCTTTTCTCCACAGTTTAAATATTATTTCTAGAAGAAATAATTCATTGTTCATTCTGGTTTTTTTTCATGCTTAAATATTAAACATTAGATATTAAAGTAATCGATACAGATTTTTCTTATCCATTTTTATAATACTTTAAACAGATAATTTTTTTTTTACCAAAACGTTTTATTTATGACAAATTTTACTGCAATATTTTCTGAGTTAGAATTAAATAAGCTTCTCTCTGTTATGATTATGTTTATTGTAATAATTTGCAACACGTTACAGTGGTGTGAAACTCAAAAAGGTTGTAACAGGCTTGGTTTAATGGATATTCTTGTAAAACCAATGCAACGACTAACCAAATATTCACTTCTTTTAAAAGCAATTCAAAAACATACTGAAATTGAAGAACACCGACAAAGCCTAGAATTAATGGTATGTATGTTTATATCTATATGTACTTTGTTTATATTGCAAGATATTTTTACTATCAGATACTTTAATAATTTGTTTTTTTTGTTTTGGCAAGATGAACTATTATTGAAAAAAGAAATCAGAAAATGGCTTCTCTCTCTACGTGAAATTTTGGTTCCATTATACAGAATATTATTTTTAATAACATTCATTGATCAGTATGTAGAGTGCACGTAGTCTATTAAAAAAGTGTTCTAAAACAGAGATTTTCAAAAAATGAAGTAAAAAATAAATTCACTTTATTATAGACTAGCACTCTTTTACATATATTATCAAATATATATTACAATAAATAAAAATACTTGTATAAAGTTTCACTATATAGCTATTTCAATTCCAGTGGAATCATCTTCAGTACTATAACATAAAGAAAATAAGAATTTTTAACATTAATAAACTATCAGTATTTTTGAAATACGGAAAGGAGAACATGTAGATCTTAGATCTACGCAGAAGTTACATGTGTTTTACATAAAGTAAAGTGTAAATTTCTGAAAATTTATACAAATGTTTTTATTTGTTGCAATAACTGGCAAATTAAACTCAAGAAAAAACAAATGTTATATATTACAATGTTTTGCATATTGTAGAAAGTAAAATATTTTGTATATATGTTTTTTTTTTTTTATTCTGAGATTATTACTTTTATTAAATATTATAAAAATCAAATAATTTTATAGCTAATTTCACAAACATGTTATTTTTTTGAATATCAGAGTTATTTGTGTAAATATATGATTTTATAAAGCGTTTTTGATTCCAAAATCAAATCTACTTACAAGAAATGGAAAAGTAAGAAACCATTGTGTCTTATAAGAATAGTTATGCAGAAAAACGTATTAGAAACTTTTAACGGGTGTGAGTAAAGGCAGTAATGAATGTGGGATTATATTTTATTTTTTATCATGTTTTCTACTGATTTTTTGAATTTTTGCATAGAAATACAAAGTCATCTAATAAATAATGAGGCTGTGCTTCTGTATCTCAGTGAAAACAGTGGAACTGATTGAGAGCTCTTTGGCAGAGACTAGGACGTGTCTGAACTTCATTACAAATATCAACACTTTCAGCTGTTCAGTTGATTGTTACTTGTTGTTTAGTGGTGCTATGCTTTCTGTTATATTCTGGAATAATGGCAGATTTAAAAGTGAAGCAACACTCGTTAGTTAAAATATTTTCTAAAATGAACAAAACACCAACAGAATGTTTGGAAATGATTACTTAGGCTTACAGGAAGACTACATGTTTGATGCACATATTTTTAAGCACCACAAAAGATTCAGCAAAGTACATCACAGTATCAAAGATTATAAATGTTCTGGACGATCTTTCACTTCAAGAACTGAAGAAAATATAGAAGAACTTCGCCAGATTGTTTAAGAAAATCACTAACTCAGTGACCAAATGAAAACTGAAACTGTGAAAATTGACAGAGATATTGTGTGGGAAATGTTATGTAAGGATCTCTCAACATAATAAAGATGTATGATGATTCTTACAGCAGACAAATAAGAATACAGCAAGGAAATTTTCTATATTTTTATTGCTCTGTAAATTCTTTGTAAATTTTATTTAAATTATGTTACAATAATTTGATGCTGACCCCGATACTTTTTTCCAAAAAAAAGTTGATTTAATAAAAACTCAAACACATTAATAACTGATTTTAAGTATTTTCTATTTTATACTAAATAAAGTTTTAATTTTTTACAGATTCGGCATGTCGATATGTTTGTAAATAGTGTAAATACAACATTAAAACAAAAACAAGATATGGAACGATTAAGAGGTGTCATTGCTAGGATTGAAGCTTATGATGTTGTGGTGAGTGTCCATTTATTTTAAATGAAATGAAATAGATAGAAGTAATATTAAACAACCGACTAGCATTTTCAATATGGCTTTACATGAATTTATAGGATATGTTACTTAAAATTTGCACCGGAGGTTAAAATTATATTTAATAATTTATAAAGAATGTAATATTATGATGGATGTTCAATAATTAATGAGACAAATTGGTGTACAGAAAAAACTATTTATTCAATGAAAATGTAACTTACACTCCTTTTCAACATAGTCCCCAGCAACATTTAGACACTAAATAAAAAAACCTTACCTTTGTGTGAGGGTTGCTGATTCCCGAAGCGTAGAAGTTACAATAATTTGTTCAGAACCAATTTGTTTGAACCATAACCATTAATTTGTTTGAACCATTTCTGTAGATTTTTTTGACTGCTTCATTGTTGAACTTCTTGCCGCGTAAAAAGTCTTTGAGTCGGCAAATGGAAATCAGACAGGGTGGTGAGGTCTGGGCCATAAAGAGGATGTGGCAACATCTCCCAACCCAACTTCTTGAATGTTTCTTCGGTTCTCTGGGCGATGTGGGGATGCGTGTTGTCATACAAGAGAATCAAACCTTTTGAGAGACTGCCCTGACATTTTCGCCTTATCATGGCTCTCACTTTCTGTTGAAGCATGTTAGAATAGTACTCACTGCTCGTGGTATGCTGTTCTTCTAAATAGTCACTAAAAATTGATCCTTGTGAGTCCCTTTCTTTTTTCCTGTTTAGCCTCCGATAATTTCCGTTCAGATAATACTTAAGAGGATGATATGTATGAGTGTAAATGAAGTGTAGTGTCTCGGTTCGACCATTCCTGAGATGTGTGGTTAATTGAAACTCAATCACCAAAGAATACTGGTATCCACGATCTGGTATTCAAATCCGTGTAAAAATAACTGACTTTACTAGGATTTGAACGCTGGAACTCTCGACTTCCAAATGCGAGTCCCAGAAGACCTTGTGAGTTCCAGTAACTTGTGAGTCCCAGAAAACTTTCAACATCACTTTGACACATGAGTTTGAGTTTTTTTTTTAGTGGGTGAATCCAAATGTTTCCACCAATAATTTTGCCATTTGGATTTGGGCTCGAAATGGTGTATCCATGTTTCACCATAGGTTATTATACGATCTAGAAAGAACCTTTCGCTTCAAAATGTTCTTTGAGCTCAGAACAGATGCGAATCTGGGTGTTTGTCAACTTGAGTCATCTGTCTTGGATGTTTTAATAAATCAGCTTTTTAATCGGTTGCAAAATAATGGCCATATAGTAGAAGAACATCAAATTTATGTTGTGCAGTTTGAGACCAACTGTTATTATTACCAAAACATTGTTGGTCCTCTTGATTTGCAAACTCAATAAATATATTTTCATAGATGTTTCAAGGTTTCATTGTTTCCAGCAAAATTCACATTATACCCCTCCCACCTTCAGATATTTGGTCAACATTGTTGATCTAAAGTTGAACTAAAAAAAACTTTCTTAAATTTTCTTAGGAACATTGAGAATTTATTTCAGCTAAGGAGTGATCTGTCATGTTTTTCCATGTTTTGTATTTTTTCTTTGTCATAATTCATGGTACCTGAGCACAGTCTTTCAATAGGCAAATTGATCAGAACTGTGATCAACTCTTTCTTCTAGAATCCCAACCTTATCATCAGTGCTTTTTGAGTGCTGAGATTGTCTTGTTTATTCAATTCATTGATTTAAATTTGATGTTTTGATTCTTTCATTAAAACTGATGTTCCATTACAGAATTCATTCAATATGTTCACATAAATGGTTCACATTTATAACCTTTCTTTTTTTGATGATTACTTTGTTAATGATTTTCTTGTGAGTTTTAATGCAAGTTTTTTTTTAATGGTTTAAAGTTTAATCACTGATATTATTATTTTGATAATTATTAATTGATATATGAGTCTGTAAATAAAGTAATGAGACTGGTTCAGAAAAAGTTTTATTTATAATCCAATTATACATGGACTCTGTCACCTTTGAAATAGTTCCCTTGGGAAGCCATGCAACGCTTCAGTTTTCCCACTCTTCATAACAATGTTGGAACTCAGAAACTGGAATATCCTACAGATGGTCGGTTACATTTTTTTTTTGTATGTTTTCTACTGTTCCAAAATGGTGTCCTTTGAGATGTTTTTTTTAAAGTCGAGAACAGGAAAAAGTTGCAGGGACTCAGTTCAGGTGAATAAGGTGATTGAGGAACTACAGGGATGTTTTTATTTGCCAAAAACTCATTAATTGAGAGTGGAGTGTTACAATGTGCGCTGTCATGATGCAGCATCCAGTTATCTGTGATTGCTAGTTTTATGTAGGAAACTCTTTTTTGCAGTCTTTCAAGAATTTCTTGGTAAACATACTGATCTACAGTCTGTCCTGTTGGCAGAAACTCCTTATGGACAATGCCATTACTAATAAAGTAACAGATTAATATGGTTTTGATTTGCTCAGTGATTGATTTTTTTAGGACATAGTGAGTTTGAAGTTTGCCACTCCTTAGTCTGGCGTTTTGTTTTTGGGTCATACTCAAATATCCAAGATTCATCACTGCTAATAACATTTTTTAGAAAATCAGGATCAGTTTCAATTTGCCCTAGAAAATTGCGACACACTTCTACCCTGTTGCTTTTCTTTTTAACTTTTGGGACCAATTTTGCACAAACTTTTTTCATGTCCAATTCGTTTGACCAAATTTGATGGACTGTGGTACGGTTCAAATTCAGTTGTTCTGCAGTCAATCTGACAGTTACTCGCTGGTCGTACCGTATCAAGTCTCTGATTCGCTCAACATTGTCTTCACTTTTTAACTGTCTTCCAGAGAATGGATCGTCTACAAATGATTCCTGGACATCTGAAAATGCTTTAAACCATCTAAAAACTTGGGCTCATGACAGAACGTCATCTCTATGTGCCCTTTTCAATTTTGAAAAAGTTTCAGTAGCATTCTCACTGAGTTTAACACAAAACTTGATTGTACAACGTTACTCATAATTAGTATCATTCATTTTTGTAACGCATAACAAAAACTCGTTTCACTAAAAGTTTTTTTTATGTCTCATGTGACAACAATAGACTAAAAATATTAATACCTAATATAAATCAGCTGTTCATATAACCAACCATATGTTTATTAGTAACTTTACAGTGTTGCCACTTTGGCTGCCAAAAAAAAAGTCTCATTACTTTATTTACAGACCTCGTATACTGAATAAATTAAATATCAAAATGTTTGTCTTTTTCTTATAATATACATTGCTATTATGTAATAGATTCTTTTATTCTGTTTAATACTTTTCAAAGTATAATTTTATAAATTGAAATATATGATTGATGTTTTATAGGAATCAAAGGATGAGGATTTGGAACGTCTCGTAAGAAGTTATAATGAACTTGATTTAACTTGTCCTATGCCTGGGTGTTGTAATTCTCAGCGACGTCATTTACTCCTGGAATCTGATCTCCGTTTAAAGGATAGTAATACTTCAAAGGTTTGATACTTATTTCTTCCTATAAAACTTTAATTTAATTTTTATTACATTTCTGTATTTATTATGGATATATAAAAAAAAATAATACGTTTATTTTAATTAATATTTATTATTTCAGTTAGAAATATTATGGAAAAATTTTTCTATGTTAGCAATGATCACCGTCGTTGAAAACAGTAGTAATGCCAGATGTAACATAATTAATTAATGGATTATCCTTTACTAGAAAAATGCTCAAAATTGCCTCAAAGTGCAAATTGTACCTAAAAAATCATGTTTAAAGATTATGAAAGTATTTCAGAAACATGTGTATATATATATGTATATATATATAATTTCTGTAACGTTCAAGAAATCTAGTTCTGAAGGATCTGTTTGGTTTTCCTACATAAATACCATCACAATGATTACATTTAATTTTATAAATTCCACACAGATTTTTTTTTTTTAAATATACATTTAGGTGGTTATTAGGTTTGTTTGCTGGTTTAAATATTTCTATTGTAAGTGGTAGTAATGTTTTCACTAATATTATTAGTGTATAAATATTTTATGTATATGTTTTCACTCTTTTGTGTCTTATTATGTATTGGTTGTAAGGTAGTTAATTTGTTATTGTGTCGGATAGTTGTTTTTTGAATTATTATAATTTTTTTAATAAAGATGATGTAAAATTAAACATATTAGAAAAATATCACATGTATAAATACAAACAAAATTTTAATTTGATAAACCATCAGACAGTGTTAGTGGGAGACGGTTTTATAAAAACTGTAACAGATAAACAACACTCATACAATAAATTAATACACAAAATTTTCATCATTAAGTATTTTTATTATACAATAACAGAATTATTTCAATCATGACTGATAATGCGGGATTCCACAAAAGTACTTTCATGAAAAATTAAGGTAAGACATTTCTTATCAATATTCTGTACCAGCTAGATTATTTTAATAGAATTTTAAATATAATTTAATAGTACAGAGGAGTAATATTAATCTTAAAAAAAAAAGATTAATTTCAGTAAAATAACATATATATATTTTTTTCTTTCTTTCTTTTGAATAATCAAATAATTCATTAACATATTGATCACTGTATTAATAATTATTGTGTTTCGGTGGATTTTATTTCATATAATATATTTAGAGTGTATTACGAAGTTCCTCCGGGACTTTCAACGTATTCTACTTTTAGAAATAATGGAAAAAGTTCATATAAAGATATGTCCTAAAATGCTTCGTTTGTGAGTTACAGCTAGTGAAATATTTTGCTCGGATTTCAGCTACCCTGGTGAAATGAGGTCATACTGAAATCTTTAGAACTTTAATTAAGGAGCAGAATTAGTGATTTATTATAGTTTTTGACCTGAAAAATAAAATACAATATATCTCAGAACCATATCTGCAGTATTTTTTGAGAACTGTGGGGTTAAAGCCAATAGATTGGAGTAAAAACCTTTTTTTTTATTTTTTATGTACAATAATTTTGTTAAATTGGTAATAAATACATAAAACTTTTAAACAAAACTTGTAGAGAATTTAGTGGACAATTAATTCCTCATGAGAATGTATATTTGTTTTGAATACAATATTTTTATCCATCCCCAGATGCAAAAATCTAAAGGTGTTAGATCAAGGAATCTTGGTGGGCAGGAATGTGGACCTCCACGACCGATCCATTTCTCAGGGAAATGATTTAAGTGAGTGCAAATGGCACAAGAGAAGTGGGGAGGCACACCATCATGCTGGAAATATATTTTGAATCTCAGTGCAATTCTTCTTAAAGAAAGTGCAAGTAGGCCTCAGTATTTAAGCAGCCAGGTAATTTGAATGTACTTAACAGCTGATTGTGAAGAAGGCCGCACCATATACTGAGACTAAATCAGTGTTGAAATTTCCCTTCTACCATTTCATGAGGACTTATCTTTTGCCCATGAATGCTCATTGTGTAAGTTATTGATGCCAGATTGAGTTAAATTTGCCTTTGGTAAGCAAAATATACTTATAGAGTTGTCGATTTGTATTCCACCAGTTGCCGAACTCCAAGGGAAGCAGACTATCTCCTGGGTGTTGATGTTGAAGTGGCTGTTTATGATAAGAATAAAACTTATTGTTTAAGTGTCTATAGAAAGTGAAACTCTGATCCGCTTAAAAAGACGTGTACTGATGCCTGGACTGTGCTGAACTGCATCGATAATAATTTCATCAATATTAGCATTGTGTTGGACAATATTAGCATTGTGCTGGTATGAAAGAGGTAGTGAACCTCTTTCCTGAAGATTGTGAAAAGTCATGGTAATTACTTTGTGATCTGGAATCCTGCAATTCAGAAAATGTATTTCATATTCTACTGCAGCAGTTGTAGCATTACCATTATATACACCCAAAATGAATACCATATCAGTGTATTCCTTTGTTGTAAATATGTACAGCTAAAGAAATTTGGGATTTGCATAGAGGAGAGACATAAGCCCTTGTTTACTTATCGCAAGTTCCTCATCATCGGATGAGTATTTATAAGAAGTGTTTTAATGTTTAATCTGGTAGACTAATAAATGAATTTGCGAGCAGATTGATAGTTTGAACATCGGTGATGTTAAAAGATGTAAAGTTTTTTGTAAGAAATTATTAATAAAAAGATATGATGTATCTTAAATGTAAAAACTATGACATTATGGTTGTTAATTTTAGTAATTGCACTCGTATTGTAATTTTGTAAAGCATTTAGTAAACAATTTATTATGGAACATTGTAGGGTTCTTTTTGGGAATCTAACAGCCACTTTTTTTAATTTTTTCTTCCAAATCAGCGGGTATTTGGAGGTATTTGCAGAGAAATTATAAATATAATCTAACCAAACTTAGCCTACGCTCACTAGACTTGACCAGGGAGCAAATGAAGCATAGGTTAAGTCTGGTTAGATTATATTTATAATTTCTCTGCAAATACCTCCAAATACCTATTTATTTAGAAGAAAAGATTGAAAAAAGTGGCTCTCAGATTCTGAAAAAGTGTAGTCATGTTTGCAATATTGGGTTGATTTTAACACAGAGGGGTATTTTGGGTAGTTCTATAGATTGATAAACAGATTTAGTGTTTACTTTTACATACAGGTTATTTTTGAGCAGTCTTTATTTTTTTATATTATATTTAAGTTTAGTTTTAACTTTGTAAGGTAACTATATAATGATTTTGGATTTTTGTTTTAAGAGTCTAGAATTAGATTTGAGGTTGAAAATTTAATTTAAAATTGAAATAAAAAATTTGATTAAATTAGAGAATTTTTCCAAAATAAGCAATCTTTATATTTGTAAGGTAAATTGATAACATGTATTTTTAAGCGATTTTTATTTTTGTATATAATATTTATGTTTGATTTTGACTAAGCAGTTTTATATTTTGTATATTTGTAAATTAACTCATAACAGATGTATATTTTATTTTAAATGTATTTAAACTGGTCAGATGGAAGAGGGAAACGTATAATTTCAATCTTGCCAGTTAATAAATAAATCAGTCTCTTTCTCCCTCTCTCTCAATCTATCTTTACATTCATATCATATAGTAGTTGTTCCTGGTCAGTGAAGATATTTCCTTCATTTAAACTTTTAACTGATTGCTATGTAAAAACTTATAAAACACATCCTTTTTTGGGATATAACCAATAACCTAATGATGCAGTGATTTTTAATATTAGAATTACTTCTTAAATTTAAACTTCACTCATCTGATTGGTCTAGTAGTAAAAATCATTGTTGTAAATCAACAGTTTTATGGCTGATTTTTAATGACAAACTTACTATCAAGGACAAATCCTTGTAAAAGTAAGTTACTTTCATATGGATTTGAATACTAAACGGTAGATACCAGTATACTTTAGTGGTTGGAGTTGATTAACCACACATCTAAGGAATAGTCAGCCTTGAGCCCATACAACTCCATTTATACATCATACATATTGGTAGAATTTAGAGCTAGTGTGGACTTTATTTTTGATGAGATTGTAGATGATGAAATGAAGCAACACTATGTTCTTCTTGAATCGTTATATTTAATTTCTTGTCACCCTAAATTTTTTATTGAATTACAATAGTTACATTAAACTTAAGAATGTATCACACTTTAGTCATAATTGAACTTGAACATTATCAAGAAACTATGAGTCCCCTTAAACTGAAATGAAAACATGACCGCACTGCGCGGGATTCTGACGTAGAATGATCGTACGAGCTTAACTCACCAGTGAGCTCTAGCAGCCACTAGATTGCAGCACTAGATAGCTCGACGTGGAACGGAACATATATTCTCATCTAATTGGGTGATGGAATTGCTTATTGTTCACAAGCTGGACAAATTTCAATGTACGCATTAGGAGTAAAAAAAAAAAATTAACCTAAAAGTATTTTATCAATGTAAATACTAGCGTAACTATACTAACTACTTTTATATTATATGCTTTTATTACTTATTCTTACAATTCCATAAAATTTCACTAATTATAAGTTTTTAACTTATAATTTAACTTAAAGTCAAATTTAACTTTTTTTTCAGATTGATGTACACTGTTTCTTGTTTACCGATATGTTACTCATCTGCAAACCAGCAACACGGAGATCTGAAGGCAAAGTTCGAGTTCTAAGACAACCATTTTTAGTAGAAAGATTGGTAGTACAGGAATTATCAAGAGAACATCCTACTCTAGCCTTGGTTTATTTGACTGAGTACAGAGTACCCTGTGGTGCTTTCCTTTTAATGAGTTCTGATACTAAGTTGATTAAGGTATAAAATTTACTTATTAAGATAACAATGAAATGTAATTTATTCATTTCAGTTATTTTTTAACTGCTATTGAATAAGTTTTTTGAACACGTTTTATAAGATAAAATGTAATATTAAAAGTAAGAAATAACACGTGATATAATTGATCTGAATTCTTTCATCAAGAATCATCCATCCATCCATAAATATAAATATGGTTTTAATGTTGTATGAATCAAAGTTGTATGGATACTACATAACAAAAAAAAAACAATTATTATCTCTGACAAATTGGGGAAACCAATTCAATCTTTTACTCTGGAATTTATGTTAACATAATTTACAGTATGTGTATTTAACCAACACAAACCTATAAACTAAAATAAATTAATTTATTTTCATATTTTTCATATTCAGGCCTCCTCTATGAATCATGAGACCTTGCCGTTGGTGAGGGGGCTTGAGTGGTCAGGAATACAAATTAGCTGGACCGAAGGTGCAACCATATCGGAGAGGTATCTGTTGAGAGCCAGACTAAGGAATGATTCCTGAAAGAGGGCAGCACCTCTTTCAGTAGTTGTTAGTGGCGTGAGTCACAATGACTTAAACGGCCACATCAACATCACTCAGTCCTCTGAGTACTGCGCAGCTGAAAGCAATGGAAAACTACAGCTGCTTTTTTTTTCCAAGAAAATGTGGCTCTCTACATTTTCATATAGCAATGATGAAGACGCCTTCCTTGGTATTCCGGAGGTAAACTAGTCCCCCGTTCGGATCTCCGGGTAGGGACTACTAAGGAAGGGATCACCAGAAAATTAAAAAATAACATTCTACGAGTCGGAGCATGGAATGTTAGAAGCTTAAAAAAGGTTGGTAGGCTAGAAAATTTAAAAAGGGAAATGGATAGGATAAATGTGGATGTAGTAGGAATTAATGAGGTTCGGTGGGAAGAGGAAGGCGACTTTTGGTCAGGTGATTTTAGAGTAATTAACTCAGCTTCAAATAATAGGCAGGTAGGAGTAAGTTTCATAATGAACAAGAAGATAGGGAAGAGAGTAGAGTATTTCAAAACACATAGCGATAGAATCATTATAATAAGGATAAAATCAAAACCTAAACCGACAACGATTATTAACATCTATATGCCTACAAGCGCCCATGATGATGATGAGGTAGAGTGTGTATACGAAGAGATTGATGAAGCAATTAAACACGTAAAAGGAGATGAAAATTTAATAACAGTTGGAGATTGGAATGCAAGCATTGGAAAAGGCAAGGAAGGAAATATAGTGGGTGAATACGGGCTGGGCAAAAGGAATGAAAGAGGGGACCGACTTAGAGAGTTTTGCACAAAGTATAATTTAGTAATTGCCAACACCCAATTTAAAAATCATAATAGAAGAATGTACACTTGGAAAAAGCCAGGCGATACTGCAAGGTATCAGATAGATTATATCATGGTTAAGCAAGATTCAGAAATCAACTTGTTGACTGCAAAACTTACCCTGGAGCAGACATTGATAGCGACCATAATTTGGTGATAATGAAATGTATATTGGGGTTTAAAAACCTGAAGAAAAGGTGTCAGATGAATCGGTGGAATTTAGAGAAGCTTGAGGAAGAGGAGGTAAAGAAGATTTTTGAGAAGGACATCGCAAGAAGTCTGAGTAAAAAAGATAAGGTAGAAAATGTAGAAGAAGAATGGGAGAATGTTAAAAAGGAAATTCTTAAATCAGCAAAAGCAAACTTAGGCGGAATAAAGAGAACTGGTACAAAACCTTAGGTTTCAGACGATATATTGCAGCTGATGGATGAACGTAGAAAATATAAGAATGACAGTGATGCAGAAAGTAAAAGGAACTATCAGCAATTAAGAAATGCTATAAACAGGAAGTGCAAACTGGCGAAAGAAGAGTGGATTAAAGAAAAGTGTTCAGAAGTTGAAAGAGAAATGAACATTGGTAAAATAGACGGAGCATACAGGAAAGTTAAGGAAAATTTTGGGGTACATAAATTAAAATCTAATAATGTGTTAAACAAAGATGGTACACCAATATATAATACGAAAGGTAAAGTCGATAGATGGGTGGAATATATTGAAGAGTTATACGGAGGAAATGAATTAGAAAATGGTGTTATAGAGGAAGAAGAGTAAGTTGAGGAGGATGAAATGGGAGAAACAATACTGAGATCTGAATTTAAGAGAGCATTAAAAGATTTAAATGGCAGGAAGGCTCCTGGAATAGACGGAATACCTGTAGAATTACTGCGCAGTGCAGGTGAGGAAGCGAATAATAGATTATACAAACTGGTGTGTAATATTTATGAAAAAGGGGAATTTCCGTCAGACTTCAAAAAAAGTGTTATAGTAATGATACCAAAGAAAGCAGGGGCAGATAAATGTGAAGAATACAGAACAATTACTTTAACTAGTCATGCATCAAAAATCTTAACTAGAATTCTATACAGAAGAATTGAGAGGAGAGTGGAGGAAGTGTTAGGAGAAGACCAATTTGGTTTCAGGAAAAGTATAGGGACAAGGGAAGCAATTTTAGCCCTCAGATTAATAGTAGAAGGAAGATTAAGGAAAAACAAACCGACATACTTGGCGTTTATAGACCTAGAAAAGGCATTCGATAACGTAGACTGAAATAAAATGTTTCAGCATTTAAAAAAAATTAGGGTTCAAATACAGAGATAGAAGAACAATTGCTAACATGTACAGGAACCAAACAGCAACAGTAACAATTGAAGAACATAAGAAAGAAGCCGTAATAAGAAAGGGAGTCCGACAAGGATGTTCCCTATCTCCGTTATTTTTTAATCTTTACATGGAACTAGCAGTTAATGATGTTAAAGAACAATTTAGATTCGGAGTAACAGTACAAGGTGAAAAGATAAAGATGCTACAATTTGCTGATGATATAGTAATTCTAGCCGAGAGTAAAAAGGATTTAGAAGAAACAATGAACGGCATAGATGAAGTCCTACGCAAGAACTATCGCATGAAAATAAACAAGAACAAAACAAAAGTAATGAAATGTAATAGAAATAACAAAGATGGGCCACTGAATGTGAAAATAGGAGGAGAAAAGATTACGGAGGTAGAAGAATTTTGTTATTTGGGAAGTAGAATTACTAAAGATGGATGAAGCAGGAGCGATATAAAATGCCGAATAGCACAAGCTAAACGAGCCTTCAGTAAGAAATATAATTTGTTTACATCAAAAAATCATATACATGTGAATCTTTATATAAGTTATTGCACCTATAAATGTAATGATAAGTTATTGTATTAATGATTGAAATATTTCTAAAAGATTGTAGTAGACTATTTGGAGGAACTGGAACAGGATTCTTTGAATAGAACTGCAGAATGAACTGAGGAGCTTGTTTATATACTGTATATGGAGCCACTGAATCGTCAGGAGCCGAGTGCATTCGAAAGGAGCTGTATGAACTATGAAGAGCTGCTGAATTGTCAGGAGCTGAGTGCATCCGAAAGGAGCCGAGTGAATCCAACCAAAGCCTTGATCTTTAAATTTAAAAGTCCTATATTAAATGAAAATTAAAGTTCCAACATTTAAACAGGAGCAACAAAAAAGTGAACATTTAAAAAGTATTTAAAAATTAAATAAGTCGTTTAAATAACCCTGAGTCTTAACAGCTGGTTCTAACATGACGATGCAGCATCACACTATGTACATTCAACTTCTGATTTTGTTAACAAATTCTTTGGAGATTGGGTTATTGGTTGTGAATTATGGCCACCAAGATCTTCTACAGATTTGACTGGGCCAGAATTTTTATTTGGAGTTATCTCAAAGAAAAAGCCTTCAGCAACAAACCACAAACACTTGAACAACTGATGGTCAATGTCGAACAAGCTATTTTAAATATCAACCCACAAACTCTGTAAATAGGTGCAAGAAAGACAATGAAAAGGGTGAAAGCATGTATTGATGAAGATGGCGGCCACTTCCACCATTTACTCTAGATTTAAGATATTAGAAAATTTGGAAATAAATTAATAACTTACAAATTCCTTTTTATCTAACTATACCTACTAATGTAGATGGTTTGCATTTTAAATGGAACACTATATAATTAAAAATGGGGAAAGTATTACACTTTTTTGCTTTCAAATTCAGCTTATAATAGTCATCTTTGTTGCTCGCCTTTAAAAAATTGTATTTGTTTATTTTGTTGTTAAGTTTTTATCTACCATTTATTTAGTAAATAATTGTTAAATACTGAGTTTTTAACTTTATTTCATTGTAATATAAAGCTTACCTTTCTTCTTATACATAGTATGTAGTTGCTTATTTATTCAATGTGCTCTGCTGTATGGTTGTGTTGTTTATATTCACTATCATCTCAGAGAATCTACTGTATTCAGTAATTAATGACTTCTTCATTTTTATGACAACTATTTACGTATGCATATATGGGTATGAGATATGGCTGAAATGTAATGCACATTCACTCATAACTTGCAAATGAAAAGAGACAGTGAAATGCAACAATTGTGGAATAAAAGAACTTTTATTTACTATAAAAATTTATGTTTATTTTTCTAGTAGTCACCATTTACAGTTATATATCTCTTCCAGTGGTAAATCAGTTTTTTCATTTTGTCAATGAAGAATGCTAATAGTTTTTCCTTGATTTTCAACCTCCCTTCATCCTTCAGTTCAGCATCCATGGTGAAATGAATATCTTTAATATCCCTCTTTAATTGCAGAAAGAAGTGAAAATCATCAGGGGCCAAATCTGGTGAGTATGAAAGTGAATGGGATATGTGTGGCTTTATCATGTTGTAGAGTTATCGGCTTCATGGAATTTTGGAATGTTGTAGTATGGGATAAAATTACAAGATCACAGCACCTGTCGCTTTGTGTGAGACATCTTGTTCTCCCATTACTTTTCAGTTTGCGTTACATTTCAGCCGCCCTCTTATTTAAAAATGAATAAAAGCTCATACTGTAAGGTTTATTCCTTATGAATTAAACATAAGGATTAAAACTTAAAATCAGTTGGTGATAAAAATTTGACTACTGGTTTACATAAAGAAACATTACAGAAAACTAGAATTTTCTACTGTTAATTATTTTAGCTTAGCATGACAAAATTATCAGTTCAAAAACAGATGGTATTTTTATTTATTTGTAAGTTGTTTGTACAATTTTATATAAATTTTTTACTGTTTTATCTATATTGTAAATATCACTTGTTTCAGGGATGTTTGAAAACAGTTCTTCATCATTACTGGTTCTCAAAAGTTTATTCGCTCTGAAAGGTAATGTAAGGTTGATGAACAACCTTTCAACTTGGTATTTATATTTTTTAAGAAGTATAAATGTAACATTGTGAAGGAAATTGTAAATATGTTAATAATGTTTTTGATATGTAAACCAATTAAATTTATGTATATTATGATAATTTGTTTATTTGTAATTAAATATTTATAAAACTATTAATAATTATTATAGTTTGTAACTAACATTCAATTTGAACATTATAATGTTCCTAGTAATTACATTTGAAATTTTTAATATGTTTAAGAGAATCTAGAAATAAGTATATATTTCAGTACATAATTACTGAAACATATTATTCATTAATGAATTATATCTTAGGAATACATTTATGTAGATATGCATATACAATATGTTTTATTTCATCTAAAATATATCATTTTAGTTCGATAGGAATTGTGAATACTGTTGACTTATTAATGTGAAATATGAATTTTTTTTAATGATTGTGGTATTGGCAGTAGTAAAATCTTGTTCTAGTTTAAAAGTAAGGATTAGTGTCTGGTTTTAATTACTCACTGATCAAATTAATAATAAAATAATTGTGGAATGAAGTAATCCGAACAACTGCGTTTAGAAGTTTTTATTATTTCTTACAATAATAAAAACATTTCTTTATAAATGTAATATGTTATTTTCCTGCAGAATTTTTATCTTAAAGTTAATAGTTAATTATTTTTTGTAGTACCTGCTTAATATAACCTTAAAAATTTAGTATTAGTATATTTTCTTCTTATATTTTTTTACACAAAGCAGTGGTTATTTAATTATTTTTACTTGTATTATCTTGTTATTACACAATTTATTCATTTATATTTTATTTTATATTAATTCATAGAATATTTTACTATTATTAAGATAAATATACTATATATATATATATATATATGTATATAAGTATATTAATATAATACTGACTTCTGAAAAATAAATAGTTTAATTGCATATCTTATGTTGCTGGTATTTTGTTTGTTGTAAATTCCATAAAATTACTTTTTGTACAACAATAAACTCCTTCCTTGTTAATCGTATTATACTTAACAAGTCTATTTAATTTCTTCTTTTTACTGGGGCATATATGTATATATGTATGTGGCATCAGTACAATAATATTCTTCTTATTTAATTAATTATAGTAATCAAATAAAAATCTCAGCATAGAAAACCAGCATGACCGAAAAATGTATATAAATTGTTGAATACTTGAGGAAACATAAGATTTTTAATGATTATTTATTAAATGATTTCCTTTCAAAAAACTGGATTTTTTTCTTCAATAGGTCCTTTGGAATTAATTAAGCAGCACATTGTTGGTATGTTTCTCATCTTAAAAAAGGTTAGGAAACTCCTAAGTATGTAATTAAATCAATATACATTGTCTGTTTTGTTAATTTGTTTATTGTGTATTATTTTCAGATTTGTTAATTTCATATTGTTCAAATAAGTTAAGATCTTAATATTTTTATACATTTGCAAATTTAAATCGTAGGATAATCTATCTGTCTCTGTATTGTACTGTTTCTATAAATAGGTTTACAAAATTTGATTCTATTTTGGTGTGCAGTGTTGTATGTGTTACTTATCTTCACTCACAAACAATGAATTGTGGCACACAAAGCGTAATAAAGATAGCATATTACTGAAGTAATATAATATAGGTTGAATGTACCGTTCAGTTATATTCTTAAGAGGTTTCTTAACCTTTTTAAAATAAGTACCATTTACAGTAGCACTATCAATAACTCAATTGAAATAAGTGAGTTATTAATAGCTCATGCCGTTTTTCAGCTATTAATTAGCTGAAAAAGGTTACTGTAGAAGAAAACGTTTTAGTAATTGGAAAGTGAAGTGATATATAATTTTAAACATCATTTAACTTCTCACAAATTATTCTTTTATACCACAATGATTCCTGGTTCAAGTAAGTTCAATGGCCTTTCGTAATATTTAATTTTGAGAAAAGTTTTAAAGAATATTCCTAATATCAGTTTTTCAGTTAAGGAAATCAATTGCCACAGCACATAACATAGTCATTTGTTTTAACGGTTTATTAAGTTTTTTATTATAATTATTCTTGCAAAATGTAACATATATATGTATTTGTATCATGAACTTCTTTAGCTTAGCTACTAGATGTTACAGAAAAAGAAAAATCATTAACTTTCATAAAATATATTATGAATATTTATTTTTAAAAAATTGTATAGAAGCAATATATAAAATAAACTTAGTTGTAGGAGGTACTAATCTGAAAGAAAAACACTATTAATAATTAATGTTATCTTGCTTTATTATTAAGAATAATTTATATATAATATTCCTGCCTTTCATTTTAAAAAATATACACAAATTTATAATGTCTTCAATGAAATGAAGGATAAATTGCTTTAAGAAACACGACTTGTATGTATTCTCATTACATATATTTATTTCCATTAATCTTCCTATTAGATAACAGTTAAATACAGAAAAATTTAAAAAAACTCTCAGTTCTAAAAGGGTAAAGGATACTATTTTCAGTAAGATGACTAAATGTTAGTAAGATTATGTTGCTTGCAAAAATTTATTCTTTCAGATTTTATTATTTGAATTGGATTCAGATTTGATATATGAATTACATTCTTGAGGTTATATAATATTATATATTTGAGTTATTAACTCAAATATCTCATATGAAAATTCTAAAATACAAAAAAAAATCATACGAACAGGAAAGTTCAGTTTTATTAAAAATTCTCTTAATTGGTTGGTTGCAACCAAATACAGTTCTAGTAAAACACCGATGGATATTGTTTTGAGACTTTGTTAATTTTACATATGACTAATAAAAAATGTGAAGACAATTAGTCATTCATTGAAAAGTTATGTCCAAATGTTTAAAACATACTGTAATGACAAAAAAGGAGAAACTTAATTTAACCCTTGGGTGCCATATTTGGATAAACAGATGTTGACATTATGTTTTAAAGATGCCAAACTCTTTTATACAGGATTATGGTAATTTAAAAAGAGCTACATTCATTTTACTGGTTATAAAAAAAATAATGACAATAATAAAAGAAATACTATTTTCTTTGTATAAAATCATATTTAACCGTACCTACTTTTTTTCAGTATTAATATTATTTGTGAATTGTTAGTATGTTGGAATTTGGCGTAGTAATAAAAAACAGACTTTTCTGCAAGAAAAACAATCAAGTCTTTGCTGAAAAGAGGAAAATTGCTGTGTCTGCAAAGCAATCGGCAAAAAAGTAACAAAATAAAAAAGTTGATTTTTAATGTGCAGCGTGTAAAGAAGTTATACAATATATTCTACACTAAATGTATTTGCAATTTTGAAACAAAATTTATTAATATATGTGCATAATTATCATTGAACAAATCTTATTTAATGTTTATTTGATTTTATTGAGGCTGACTTTTTTCATTTTCATTTTTACATTTGGATAGAAAAATTGCTAAAATATGTCAACTTTGCAGTTTATTTTACTAAATTTTTAAAATTTAGTGTTCAGATATAAAAGTATAGTATTTTTTAAGAGATATACTTTTATGTTAAAAGAATTTTTTGCATATGCAACAAATTTCATTATAGTATGTATTTTAAACAAGTTTATTACAAAATTTTTAAAATGATGGTAAGTGTTTGTGTAAGTTTATGGAGAATTCAATTTTTTTAATGCTACATAACATTTTATAGTATCATTATTTCTGAAATGATCATACTAATTTATACACTTTTCATTTGAAAAAAAGTCAGACATTTATATTTTTTTAATATGGAAAAAAAAGAAATTAAAGGTACAAAAATGACCATACATTTAATAATAATAAAAGGATATGATTTATCACGATTCAATTATTAATATCAGTTTTACTGTGCTAGCCACAAAAATAGAGATTCAGTGATACCAAGGAGTATATTTTATGTAATTTTTTTATAAAATTCTCAGTCAACTTAAAATTACTAGTAACAAAATTTGAATTTTACCCTACATTATATTGAATAATAATGGTATTTTTTTTAACTGAATAAATCAGACATTAAGAAACAGTTTTTCTTTAAGATAACAGTTGATGTAAAGAATAGTTATGAAAAATATTAGAATATTATGCTGATAAGTGTTGTTCTAAATCTTAATTTAACCGACAAAGACATTTTTCCTTCCACACAACATAATTATTCCAAATATTAGAGTGCAATTTTTGGTCTATCTATAATAAATTAATTTGTAGGTTTGGTCATATTAATTTATGTAGTAAACTAGTAGTGTATTCATAATTACATGTGACTTGTGTAATTAGACTGTAAATTATGACTCCAAGATAAGACATTTCTCTGAAAGACGAAACAAATGCGTTCTGGCACCTCAAATTTTAAAAAATAAGCACAAAGTTTCTATTTGTTTTATTATACAGAATAAGTTTATTAAAATTTATAACCAACAAAAATTCCTTCAGTTTATTTAAATAATATAGACTGTAAAAGGAGTGTTTAACATTTGTTGCAAGCAGACTAATTTTATAGAATGAGATTAAACTACTGCATTCTTTGGAAATGTTGCTTCCTGTCTATATAATCATATATAAATATAAATATTTATAAATCAACCACTGAATAAATATATGTAATTGTTAGAACTATACCAAAAACTGTGGAATTTTTTTTATTATAAGTTGTGGATATTTTTCTGTGTGAGACAATCGCATATATTATAGAAAGTTGTTTTTTGCCTTATCTTGTTTGTATTAGGTTATGTACTACTTGTTAAGGTATTAAAGCACTTTCTGTTTGATTTCCTCGTGTAATAAGGTTAAAAAGGATCTCTAAAAATGGTTTTAACACAATATTTAGTTTTATTAAATAGTATATTGCCTAATATTATTGATGTTTAATATTTTTCTGAAAAAAAATATTTGTGTATGTAAACAAAAGTAAATTTATAGATATATTAACTGAAGTATATCTCAGAATTTCATTTCTAATAAAAATTAATTTAAATATCTCTTATTTTATCCATTAAATAATATTTTTATCCTAATTGGATAATAAAAAATGTTTTCTTACTTTATAGACCACTGATTTGCTGTATTATTATTAAATTATCATTGAAGGTTTTTAATAAATTGTCTTCTAAGGAAAAGTGTGCTTTTCTACCTATAAAATCTGGTTGTTATTAATTATATGGAAATTATAATCAATATGAATATTGTAGAAAGGGTATTTCTAACTGAAATTCTCAGAATGTTCCATTTGCCTTTGATTAAACCAAGTATTTAAAAAAAAAATTATTTTACAAATAAATGTAAAATTATTATTTCACAATAATTTAAGGCTCCATTTCTATAAAATATTTAATTCCATTTCTATAAACTAATATATTATAAAAAATCTTGTTATTATATAACTTATTTTACCATAACTCTAGTGGGGTCTGGCAGAACAGTTTATAGTTCAGTTGGGTACTTCTGGGAAGGGCAAGGTTGTTCCTTCAGAAATCTTTTGCATTTTTTCAAATGATTATTTGATTTCTAGAGAAATTGAAGATTTTTACAACAGATTTTTTCTTTTTTTAACCTCTGGGACCACTGTTAGGTATTACTGCAGAGGATGAGATGAATGGCAATTTTTGTAGTGTGTGAAAATGCCATGCCTGACCGGGATTCAAACCTGGAACCTCCAGATGAAAGGCCAAGACATTATCATTTGCGCCACGGAGGCCACCTTTTTTTTTTTTACAATAAATGTTTAACATGTTGAGTGACAACCACCTTTATAAATATCCTTTTTAGAATTGCTAGACATTTATTTTAATCTACTATAAAAATGTCAGCTAATTTAGTATGCTTCCAACACCTACATATTATTTGGTTAATGTAGTAAGCAATCTACGTCTGTAATTAGTTAGTTCTTAGATGATGCCACTGAAATGCTATATTGAAATAAGAAAATAAATATAAAAAAGAATGAATAAATGGACTAATTTAAGAATAAATGGAATTATTTTTACTTAATACCAAAACTATAAATATAATCTAACCAAACTTACCCTATGCTCGCTAGTCAAGATTAATGAGCAAAGTGAGTGTAGGTTAAGTTAGGGTAGATTATATTTATAAGCATAAAATTATAACATGCGCAGGTTAATTTATTTTTTAATTAGTTCATTTATTATTTTTTTTTTTTTTTTTGTATTTATTTTCTTATTTCAGTACTGTGTTTCAGTGGTGCCATCTAAGAACTGACTACAGAGATAGTTCGCCTACTACATTAATACCTTTTATGTAATGATTAAAACATAAATTTCATTTTAAATTAATTGAAACTTTAAATTGTTTCATTTTATCCCATACATCATTTGTATTTGAATAATAGATTTTTTATTTAAAAAAATGATATTAACATTCACTTTTTCATTTAAAAAAAATATGTTAATATTTTATAAAAGCTTACATAACAAATTTTAAAATATTTATGCAACATAAAAGCATTTCATTACAAATTCGTTAATGTATTTTATCAACTAAAAATACACTAAATATTATCCTTTGTTTTTGAATGACATAAAAGCCATATAGTTTTTAAAAACAGCTTGGAATCAAAACTAAATCACTCTTATTTTATTGCATTAATATATTTTATAATTTTTAATATTTGAGGGTTAACATTTTTTTTATTTTGATAAGACCCTTAATGATACTCAAAGTCTTAAGCAAATCAATACAAAATAATTGATCTTTGAGTTGCTCAGAATTACCTCTCTCAGGTGCCTGCCACTTGAGGCTTTGTTTGAGCTTTCCTATGAACGGTTGTTAGTCTTATATTGGGATTCCTCTGAGATTAGATCACCCTTTTTCATGTCCATCCATTTTCCTTATCTTTGATCCCTTCTTCCTCATCTTCATTTCTGTGAGAATGGGAAGGTCCTATCTTCATAGTGAGCGTTCCAGGACCTATAAAACCATATTGTGATCAGGTAAAATGTCTTGCGATGATCAACCAGGCAACTCTATTTCTGTTTAGTAGTTAGACAGCAAGCCTAATGGCTGATGTGACTATTGGATATAAAGCCAGATCTCATAATTTTTACTCTTTTATAAAATAAGAATATTTTTATTTAAAGTATGGTTTTATGGATAAAATAAGTTAGCCAGAATTTAAAACTAATACTTTAAAATCAAGAAATTTCTGGACTTCAAATCTAGATTTCAGTATCTATGATTGTTATGTTTTTTATTCAATTATGAACAATAAATTGACAGGTGCCTTCCTTTAGAAAATGTTGGGATCCAAACATAATCTTACTTTTTGTACATTCTGTATATACTCTACTTTTATCATCAGCAACCACTTGATTACATGAAACTTTTTTTGTGTGAAGCAGGTGAAAACATATAAAAAAAAGAAAAGTTCATCTTCAAAGTGAAATTCTTCCTCCAGCATAATAAGTACTTGTAGAGAGTGTAACACAATAATCTCTTAAGCTGAATGAATATCTTCTTTAATAAGTTTGTCCACATTTTATACTCAAAATTTTCAGACTGTTAATTCAATTAAATGTGGTTGTTGGTCATGTCCAGATTGAATATGGCTAGTTTCAGCGGCTCAACCACTAAAAAGTATACCATTTATTTTACATTCAATTAAAAATATCACTGCAAAACTGTAGTGATAAACTTCGTTACAGCACATATCATGAAAAAGAAAATCTTGCCTTTAATATTTTATTTTATAAACCTAGATCCATACTGGCTTTGTTCTTTATACCTTGATCTTTATTTTATTAATATTTTAATTTTTCATTAAATTCACCTGCTACATACAGAAAATTTATTTAATTTGGTGAAACAAAATTGTTGTACCCTATTTTATATACTACCTATTAATAAACTTTAACCGATATAATATATTACTTAATAACGTTAATTTAACCATAAAAGGCCTAACTAGTCTATTGCATGTGCTTGTATTAATTAATTATTAAGTTAATATAGTATTGGACCAAAGAAATTAATATTTTATCTTGCAATATAATTATATACATATGTATCTTGTAGCATTAACGTATAAGCTTACCAGTGTATTAGCAATATTCAATTTTCTTCTTACTGTTAAGTAATGATTTAATAAATATTAAATATGTTATTCTTTATAAAATATTCCATTTACTATCTAGTAATTAAGAAAAATTTTATCAAATTTTGATTTTAATTTAAAAATAAAAATTTAATTTTCTAATAAAAACATTTTTAAAAGAAATTATAATATAGATGTAGTTGTTTTCACTAAAAGTAATGATGTTAATTATATAATCAATCCCTGTTATGTACAGAGTGAAGATCACTTATAAAGCTAAAAATCTCCTACATTTTGATGGGTTTGCTTTGGTGATGTATGGTAGTATGTTTGGTTCAATGAATAAAGTAACTGATGAATGTTTGTTTAGTAGTTGTAGAATGTATGTGGAAAATCATGTAAATAAAATTAAAGTGACCAACTGACGTACAGTCGCTTACAGTTTTGTGCAAAACATAATAATGTATGGTATATGGATACTGGATACAGGAATGTTGATTTCATTTATTATATTCTTCTATTGCCGTTGGTTGTTTTTCAGCCCAGGAAACAAGAAAGATGATTTTTGACTGTTTTATCAAGAATAGCTTTTTTTATTGCACTTTTGTGACAAGTTTTATATTACATAATTTAAACTGATAATTAATTATAAGCAATATTATGAAATTCATCATTTTTTGTGTTATCTTTTTAAAACAAAATTGATTTATTTAATGATGAATTTTGAACTTTTGTGAATTTAAATTGTAAGAAAAGGATTTAATAATTTTTTTAGTAATTTGGCCTATAATATAAAATATAGTAAAGTTTGGGACCACACATTTATTATTTTATTTTTTTTAGTCAAGACAGTATATATGTGTATATATATATACACATACACACACATGTAAACTGATATTTATAACACTAAGATAGCTGAAGACATCAAATATTTTAAGACATAAACAGAAGAAAGAAAAATTTTTTTTTAATTCTATCATATATAAATTTTGTTAATCTTAACCCTAGGCACACCCAGCTCTATAAAGATTTGCATGTCCACCAAGAGAGGGACATTTTGTGTCCACCTACCAATTTAATGATGACATTGATATTATCTTTTGATACTTATTTTTAACAATAAAAAGAAAGCAAAATTAACAAGAAACACTTACTTTAATATCAGAGAACTTTTGTGCTTATAAATATTGCAAACAAAAATTGAAAAAAACAGTTAATCAGATTCATCACTTTCTAGTTCACAAGTTATACATTTTACAGTTTTCTCACTGTGTTTACCACAAACTTATTTATTTCTGAGAGAGCAAATTATAGTTGTCTTCGCTAATTTGTGTGTCTTTTCCCTTTTAGTATTACATTTGTTACAAAAAAGATGACAGCACCCTCTTCCGCTGGCAGTTCTTTCTTCTTGTTATTTTGAGGTTATAAATTTTATTCCTGATGTGAGCTCTATTGCATGTAACACATGTTTCTGAAGATCTGCTTTGTTCTTTCCTCTCTCTTCAATATTTGGTTGAATGATGTTGAGGCTGAGTTCGAGGAACAATCTTTGACGATTTTTCTTTTTGCACTGTCATTCAGGGTCATTTAGAATAAAAATTGTGTATGCATTGATACACATTATGTCAAGTAACGTAAAGAATGCTGACAATGGCCAACGACGAGTGCCTCGTTTTGTAGAATATTCCCTTGCCATCTGGTTGATTGTATCTATGCTTCCTTTAGTCATATTGTATTTACATCAGGCTTTCTTTTATTGTTTTCTGAAATTTTCTTGTCACTATGTTTGATAGATAGCACGAGAAGCACAAACCTTTTTGGTTTTCTCTGGATACATATGACACTAATGTCACTGGTGCACTGTTTGGAGAAGATTCGGTAAAGGCAAACACAATTGCTATTTTCTCTCTGTCATTTCAATTTATAATTGATAATTTCTTTTAATTCATCCAGAATATGTTTATGATTTGGATGCAATGCGCCAATTACTGTCAGTCTCCAGTTTTTATGCCGTTCCTCCACCAGATCTACTAAAGTGAAGTACCTATCATTTGTGAAAATGCACCCTATGCATTTGATCGGTAAAAGCAGCCATTTTACAACTTCAGTAATTCCTTAGTTTACTCCTTCCTTCTTTTCAGCATACACTACATATTATACACATATCGGTCTGAACAATCTGCCAGTATTCTAATTAATATCCCACATTTACCTGGTTTGTTTTTTATGAAAACTTTGAAAGAACAGCTACCACGGAATAAATGTAGCATTTTGTTTATAACAACATTGTTACCTGAATTATAATAACTTGGGAACGTGTCATCTACCACTTCAAAAACTTCACGTAATGCTGTAAATTTATCATTCTCCCTTCGCTCCTCTCTTGTTGTTTTGTCATCAAATCTTATAATTTCAAGCAGATTGTAAAATCTAGTCCTACTCATACTAGAAATATATGCTGCATGTCTAGTTTTTTCGACCACAAACCACAAATATCAATGAAGTTGTCATTGAATGCTCAAATAAAAATCAATTCTCCAATAAATTCTTGTTTGTTAGCTCTCAACCTCTTCTGCAGGCTTCTTCATTGGTACAACTGTAGATTGTTCTCTGTGAAATATGTAGAAATTCTGCTGTAAGAATTCTAATGGTAAAGTCTTCTCAAATTTTTATTGTTTACTTGTTCAATTAGATCATCTTTTTGAACACTAGGTCTTCCACTTTTCTTTTCATCAAAGACATTTGTACAACCTTCATTAAACTCACAACACCATTGCCTTACCATTCCTTCACTCATTCCTGTAAAACCATGAATTTCACATCATTCATGATGAATTTTTGAAGCATTACTATAAATGAATGAAGTATTATTTACTTTATTAGCTATTCTCTATTTTTAAGAGAGTGAAGGATTCACTTTTAGACCTAAATAATATTTCCATTTTCATCCACAAAACGTCTGATAAGAATTACAGATAATTAATTTGAATTCCCAGTAAAAAATGTGTAACATATAATTCCGTATCTTTGAATTGACGATGATTTATAAATTGTGCAACATCTATAATGTGCTTATTAATTATATAAAAATACAATAAATATTTATGTAAATAAAAGATAAATCAGATAAGTTACTATTTTGAAAATAAATTTCTAAAAAACTTTTAGGTAATTATCGTCTAAACTTAAAAATAATATCTCACTCTTTAATTAATATTATGACATAAACTCTATTTATAAGTTATTGTGGCTTACAAGTAGCTTTTTCTTGCTCAGTAGTCCTAATCTTACAACTCAGTAAAGGTGAACAATAAAGGGGGTAACAACCCCCTTTATTTTTGCCACCCATTCCTTTGTTTTTAATTTTCTGTTTTGCCTACTGATTTTGAAATTCAATATTTTTTAAATTTTTTCTGTGTGAAACATGAAGTGGTAGGACTGAAATAAGTTCCAGGACGGATAATTATCTAAGAACAATAGACGAATGATTGAACTACAGAAATAAAATTAAGTTAATGTTAAATATTACTTTTTTTTATACTTAAATAATTTTTTAATTTTTGGTTATTCAGTTTTGTCTCAGTCCCCCACCTGAAATTATTGAAACGCAACTGTTGTTCATTGTCATTACCAACTTTAATTTTTTATTCTTTCCATTTTCCAACAAACAAAATCAAAGTTAATTTTTGTTTGCTACTAATTACATATGTTTTAGTCATTAAAATGGAATGGCTTGACTATTACTGGATACATAGTTTATCACAAAAAAAGATATGAGAATTTTGATAACTATTTTTACATAAATTAAATAATTTATGTAAAATATAAATTTTATATGAACTGCACCAAAATACCAAATTATAAGATTACAGAAATCAATTATTTGGTTTATATAAACTGAATTATTCTAAACTGGAAACATACATAAAACTATATAACAAAGTAGTGTGATAGTTTAGAAAAATTACTATTTACTTTTGAAAGTAAATTTAACTAATATAATATTTTTAATAGCATACTCCATAATATTAGACACTCTTGTGGCCATCATCAGTAATGGTGCTGTTGTTATCATTCTGGTCAAATAATATAAATCTGACAATATTTTTTTGAGTTAGAGTTAGACATATATGTATTTCGAATATGGTTTAAATTTATGTTTTGTTATGATCAAAATAAGATACATTTTGGAACAGAATGAAATGAATATTTCTAAAGCTGTGGGTAAAAGCATAGTCAATATTTGCCTACTATCTCAGATACAAATTTATTTATGTTAACAACAATCTATTTTTATATATATAAAAAAGAATTAAATCTTAACAATATGAAATTTATAAACATAAAAATTATATACTAAATAAACTGTCACAATTGAAATTCAGCATATTTTTTAACAACATTCTAAATGTACATCTTTTCAAATAAAAAAAAAAGCCAGCAAATTATATTAAATGACAACAGGATGAGAAAAACATTACCCCCACTGTGTTGGTCTAGTGGTGAACTCATCACAAATCAGCTGATTTTGAAGTTGAGAATTCTAAGTAAAGGGAACTACTAGATCATGGATACCAGTGTTCTTTGGTGGTTGGGTTTCAGTTAACCACACATCTTAGCAATGGTTGATCTGAGACTGTAGAAGACTACACTTCATTTACATTCATACATATCATCCTCTGAAGTAATACCCTCTGGTGGTTCCAGAGGCTAAAAACAGAAAAAGATAGAGAACAGCAGTACTAAACACTAAAGACAGCTGAAAATTTGACTGAAAATATTTTGGAATAAATTATTAAAAAAGTTGCATTTAAAGATTTATTGTAAATCAGTTTAAAAGTTTATGTTTTAAATAATTTCCATTATCAATCTTCGCAGACAAAGATATAGCAAAATGTATAAACAATACAGCCTTTAGCACTTTTAATGTGAAATGTAGGTTATCATGAAGTATTATCACTCAGAGAAGCAGGCCATGTTCACATATTAAATAAATAAATATATATATATATTTTATAGATGGAGCAATTTTGAAGGAGTGAGTTTACTGTAAATTTATGGTACCCAATATTAGTTCAATCTTTGTCGCCCAAATTCCAAAAATAATTGGAATGAATCGTTTTATATAAAACTGAAAATTTAAATAATGGTTTGTTTTAAGCAATAAAAGATTTTTTCTACGTTGAGTACTATTTACCTTTCTTAGCTTCATTCTTTTATAACATGTTGTCGCGTTTTGGAACCACTTCATTACTCAACATAGAAACTATAGTGATCTTAGCAGAAAAGATAATAGTAATAATTATTTTAATAAAATAATAAAAACATTATTAATTAAGAAACAGAAAATCTTTATTGGAAAAAAAAATTTTTATTTAAAAAAAATTTTAATTAATATTTAAAAAAAAACCTATATTTCCCAATTTAAGTTTATTTAATATTTAAAGAATTTAATCATTTTCAATACTTACGATGTAAATTAAAATAATATGTAATAAGTTGCCAAAAAAAAGTAATGTGATGTACTCATATAACAATTTTTAAGACTACTGGTATCTATCTTAATGCAGCTATGTTGATTGGATAGGAGATTATAACTAGTTTGCATTCTTTTTTCATGTACTAAGTGTACCAGTAAGTTTTTATACCTCTGGAACATCAAGCCACGTATAATTAAGTTGGCCAGGTCTCAAACTATTCCACTCGACACAAGAAAGTAAATACTACCTTTCTGCACCATTTTGAAACATAGTAATGCTGTAGTATATTTTCTGTACTAATCTTATTTACAATTAGTGTATATTTATGATGTATTTGTTTTGTATTTCCCATATAGCGTATGAATGAAGATAATATTGTTAATGAAAAGAAAATTTGAGCATCTGTAGCCTTGCTTTCAGAATTCACTTGTATGTAGTATTTAATTTAGATTATTCTTTCAATTTTTTGTTGTTTTGTTTGAATAACCTATGTTTTCATTAAACCAAATTTAGGTGACTGCAGAGTGCATTGTAATTACATATTTCCAAATTATTATTTTACATACTGATAGCATATCAGTAATGTGGTTGTGTGGTGGCCTGGTGTGTGTGTATATGTGTGTGTTTGAGTGTTAGTTTAGCCTTGTATTAATTTAGATTTTTTTGTTTAATTTAATCTTTTGTTATATTTATATAAATGTTATTATTTTAAAGATATTAGAAATTATATGGAAAAATTATAAATATGAATTTGTTAATAAAAATGCATAATCTATTTGTAATATTTATGGTTGTATATACATAAAAATCATACGTTTAGTAAGAAAGATAGTTTAACTTAAGTATTAGCTTTTTTTAATTTATCAGCTAGTCTCTTTATACATTCAAATTTTAAGATAAGATATGGCCTAATTTATTAATTATTGTCTTATCCTTAGGTGAATAATTATTGTAAACTTAATTATTGTTAACTTATTACAATGATTATATTTTAACGTATTGTAAAATTAGTTTTAAATGTATTTAATGAATTAATCTATATAGATTTTGAAAGTAATGCCTCTAATTAAATTAAATTTTTATTTATTATTTTTTATTATAAAATAATAATTAATACTCACTTTTTGAATACCTGGAAATATATTTGCATAAGATTTTATTTTAGTAGTATAATCTGAAGTTTTATTTACGGTGTTAATAAAAATGTATTAATAATTTATAAATATTATAATTAATAAATTTTTATTAATAATACTTGTCTAAAAAGCTTAAGTTTAATAACCACTTAAAGAATAAGTTTCATTAACACAATCTGCCAATTAATAAATTGTAGTTCTGAATAGATCTTCTGGAAGTACATTTCCAGAATGTTTTCATATTGATATTTGTTTTTAGAGTAAACTATTAAATTGCATCATATATTTCACCCTTTTTCTCTTGTAATATCCTTCCCATGATGCTTTTTTCTTTATTGAATCCAGCAATAGTTTTCTTTGAATTATTTTTAATTAGTTAATTTTATTAAAACTTTTTCTTTGTAATTAATTTATCATAAAACAACAATTGACTTTCAATAATGCATATAGCATTAATGATATTTTGAAAAATTAATTGGGAGTTTTATGTACTATTATCTCCACTCCTACAGTTTGTATAACTAGTTTTTCATCTTAGCTATAATTATTGTGTTGAATAAGTACATTTGTGGTTAGGAAATGTATTTATTTTTTAGTAGAAAGTACCATTTGTTCTATTCTATACCTGCTGAAAACTTTAGTTACTTAAATTCATCTTATACTTTCACATACATATGGCAAAACCAATCTCATAAAAATAATATTACAAACATTTTTAAAAGCTTGCTTTATACTTTTGTCATACTTTAATAGAATTATTATCATGCACTGCATAAGTTTAATTAGTAGGTTAATTTGGATTTCAAAAGATAACATCATGTATTGAAATTTCTAATATATTTATAAAATATCAAACAAATTTTTAATCAAACGGTTACTATACAAAGTAACGAAATAGTAGAGTTTTTGCATAGTGAAGTTTTTATTTCATTTACTTAATTAACTATTACAATTTTCGCCAGGGGCTATGGAACTTAAAAAAATATCACATCTTAAGGAAACATCATACATAAGGAACTATCACAGAGCTGAGTGAATCATCAGGAGCTGTGTCTCAACATCAACATACTGCCTGCCAAAAATCATCTGTATGTGTATATATATATATGATGATGATGATAAAATGTCAAATTCAAAAGTACAAAAACTCCTGTACCAAGTTTTTGTCATTTTTTTAATGTCAAACAGCTATCGGATTTGTCATCTGCGACCCCAAAAACAGCACATAGCCATTTTTTAGATTTTGTAATTTTTTACACCTGCACCCTTAATTTATCCTCTTACAGGTGGATGTTTGTAAAAGTAATGGTGGAATATTCTATTGTCACCCGACCGACCTTAGTAACTGTGCAAAATTTCATCTATAGGCAATGCCTGACATTGGCTATAGATGAAATTAAGTATGTTAAGTTAAGAATGCAAAATCTGAGGACAAACATGAAAAATACCGTTGCAAGTTAAAGAAAAGCAACTAATTTATATGACAACGTTACAACAGATTTAAGATAACATTGTCATAACACAAAAAAAAATCTGTATCGGAAGAAATGTTAAAAACTAGACAATCTTATTTAACTCATAAATTTGTATAATTAAAGGTTTCACATGCATGTTTGTAGATTGATTATTACAAGAAATCAAAGTAATTGAACAAAATATTTTAACAGTTTGCTATTGTAATTTCAGGTAAAATCAATGAAAATAAATAATGTATGAATGGTATTTTTATAGATAAAACTATTTTTGAGTTCAATGAATGTATTGTGTTATAAGTAATAGATACAATTCATGAATGTAGGAAACTGAAAATGCATACAATACCTAGACACACATTTTGAGGAAATGCAGTATCTAAAATTGTTTGGTATAGTTTAATGAAAAATTATGTATTTGGACCTTTTTGCGTAATTGAAAAAAAAATGTATAGAAATATTGATCTTAACATGTTTTAAATAAGATAAAAATAAAACTTTTCATATAATTTAACCACTGATATAATATTAAATATCATTGGCCCAAACTACTCTCTGAAAAAAGTTCTCTTAGATTATCAAATTTAAAAAAATACTTTGCATTTTTTAATAAATAATGGTCGTACAGTTGATGCCAACTGAAATGAAAAAATTAAAAACTCAATGAACTAATAAGTAAAATATCATTTATTTATATTTAATTTTTTGGGGGTTTTCAATATCATTGTAATTCCATATCTGAACCTCCAAAATGTCCTTCCTTGTTATTTTGTAATTTTTGTTTGATCAGAAAGTTCACTTATATCCAGACTTGTAATTTTACTCAAGTTTGAAAAGATCTGGTAATGCGTTTAAAGACTTTATCACAAAAACAAAAAACAGAGTATTTCAATTTATGGGTTCCTTCATATTGCACTATACAATACTAATGTAGTATATATTATAAAAAAGAAAGAAATAATGTTAAGTGATACAAACAAAAAAATTTAATAAAACAGAATATTATTTTTCCATCTTGGCAACAACTAACTAGTTAATAATCAGTCTAAATGAGATGAATTTTATAACCTGTGAAAAATGCTAAGATTGTCCAGATTTATACAGAATCATGCATAAGTGAGATTTTTTATAACAATATCAAAGATGTACTTCTTCAACATGGAAATCAACAAGCACAAATATAATATTAATACAAATAATAAAAAGAAAAATGAAGTGGGAAAACAAATATTATTAACTTGACAATGCATAAGGAATGGTAATTTACTCCAACTGATTGATTGTATGACAAAGAAATAATCAGAACAATAATCGCTCACTAAAAGTTATTAACCACATCAGAATGAAGAAAGTCATAAAAAAGAGAATTTAGGGAAAGTAAGTTCTATTCATACTAACCACTAAGACAGAATATACTTGATTGGGGACAGAGCACTCAGACATGAGTTGCTATACTCGGGTCCTTTATATTGCTCAATGGACCAATGCTCTCCATTGGTCCATCAATCCTAATCACTTAATTTATTTATGTATTCATTTAACACAAATTCTAAATAATTTCTTTTATAAATAACAGTTTATAATATAAATAAATAAATAATGAAATATTATAAAAAGAGTTGGTCTACTTATGTGAATTGAAAATTTTTAGTGATGCATAACTATATATCTTGCAGCAAGTAATTTAAAACAATATTCTTGTTAGTTACTGATATTTCAATAATACTAAAATAATAGACTAGTTGAAAGATAGGGTATGTAGGTTTCATTCTATCTACCTGTAATCAGTACTTTGCTTTTTTTATTCATCAAAAAAAGTAAATTTTATTATTCAAGCTATTTCATTGAGTGATGAAAGTTTTGGAATTCCATTCTTTTAAATTTATTTTTAGTTTCAGGAAATTTTAATGGATTTTTTCATGCTTTTTTTTATTATTTTCAATTAATATTAGATTATTTTTTAAATTAAAAGAATTTCTTAGAAAATGTTCAAATATTTCAGAAAATGGTTGGAAATAGTAAAGATAATCTTGAGCTAATAATAAATTTATTTTTTCCAAGAAAAAAAACGTAAACCTTTGGTATAGTTAAGAAGAATTAAGCATGTAGAGCATGACAATTTAGAAATTGATGAAGTGTTTATTTGATTTATTTCAGGTATTGATGAATATTCAGATTCTGCCTCAATTGATTACTCTGAAAAGTACTTTATTCTGACAATGATAATGATGCATGACTAAAAAAAAAAATTAAAGGTTTAAAAAAATTTTAAAGGTTTTTGTGTTACTTTTTAACAAGTAAAGTTAAAACTTAGAGCCATGAATGGCATTCAACTCTCAGAAAAATAGATATTTGATTAAATTTTCATAGGAATTCAGTATAAAACTCTTATGATGTTATAATAGATTTGAATTTCATACGAGTTCAATTGAGTTTAATGCCAAAGATATTTCAATGTTTCAGTCTGAAAATGCTTAAACATTTCCTGTAATTCAAGAAATTTGGAAAGAATTTGTAATAATTCTTATAAATATGAAATAATGATTCATCCATTAATTTTGAATCATGTGACCGAAAAAGAAAAATGTTATTATTAGATAATATTAATATGTTATCATTGGAATTGTTTCATCTAATGTATAAGACAAAACTAATCTTTTTTTAAAAAATGAAACTCAAAAAGCTAATGTAATTACTGTCACAGTGACAAATTTACAGCTTCAATGTGTCTTAAACAAATCTAACCTCCCAGTTTTTATTTATTTATTTTTTTAACAGTCTAGTATTTTGCAGGTATTACTTTCAATTAATCCCTGTTTCATTAATGTAGCATATATATTAATAAGAAAGTATGTTCTAAAAAGATTTAGTTTGTAATAATTTATCTGCTATTAAAATTATTTTTATCGTTATTTTATTTGTATTTCATTAATCATCCCAGGCGATTTTCCTGTAAACTATGTACAATACAAAAAAATGACCTAAACAAAAGTTACTCAGATCAGAGGGGGGACACCTCATGGTGACCTTAAACTTGACCATGACCGTTATTCCAAGGTCAACACCCTTTTTTGAATAGAATGATGTATTTTTGACCCCACCAATGAAAAGAGCAGAAAATTTTACATTAAAGTATGTAGTCTCACATGTATGACCGGCTAACCAGCTAACCATCAAAGATAGTTAAGCAATAGTGTAAAGTCATTTTTATGCCCTTTTCCATAGTTTGCGAGATAAATGGCCTGGAATATATTCTAGTAATATTTTATGACCTGCAAAAATGTGTAACTCTAATTAACATTATCTCCATATAACACTATCACCTATATTTTTCTTTTTATATATATATAGATATATAATTTAAATACTCTATGTTCATGTTCATATATTGTTTTACATTAAAGATTTTGTAACCTATGTCTAATATTTACTTTTGATCTTTATTTTTACTGTTGTTTAATATTCATTTACTTATAATTCAAAGAAATTATTTTATTAATTTATTCTAATACAATGTGCAACCTTACAAAAAAAAATAGCTGTTGTACAGTTTAAAAAATAAAATGTAGAGATTTGTTGTTTTAAACAATTTGTTTTTTAATTACTCATAACATTTTTGTAATTTAGCTGCTAACTTATTGTGTTTATAATTTGTCTATAATTTTATTGTAATTTGTGGGCTGACAGAAGATTGATTGATAATATATAAAAAATATTTACGTAATAATTTAATTCTTAAAATTTTATTGGCACTGTTTGTTCATCTATGGAGCAATGGAATAAAATGTTGTTGCCATTTATGTAAAAATCTTGTATCTGAGATTATTAAAAGTGATAATACTTTTTTTTTAAATGATAAATACTACTTGTCAATTTATCTTCTGTCTGCATCAGAATTTTTAAATTAATTATTGCACTGGCAGTAATAATGATAACATAAAGGTGACAATGTCTTAATTATCAGTAGACTCTATCTAACATAATCTGTTTAGTAGATAATATATTATAGTGTAATGTGTTGATTAAAGACTTTAATTGTGTAAAATAATTTTTATTGTTATTATTATTGTCATACATTGTATTTTATATTCTTCATGGAAAATTAAATGTTATTTTAGCCTAATCTTGTCTTATTTACTTCCCTTGTTGTGTTCTCTGAAAGTATGTATACATTAAAATCTGCATACATTTTTATAACTTTATACATGACAATTTCACAGATGTTAGTGTTTTTGCGGAATAGTATTGGTGATTTAGGTTTATAAAGAAATTATTTTTATATTAAAAAAAAGTATATAATTTTTTTTTAATAACAGCCTTCAGTAAATGTTTTGATTAGTTGGAGTTTTTTTGATATAATTGATTTGATATGGTGAAAACAATTGACAAGTGTTGAAGATGGTATAGTTGGTATCTTATATTTTCAATAACTTTGCTACTGTTCAGAGTTAATAAATTTATGAATAAGTGAATGCTTATGTTACTTATCTGTTAAAACAATTTTTTTTTAATCAGTAACAAGAAATTTACGAGGTTTGTTAAAAATATATGTAGACTAACATCATAAAACAAAATGTACTTTATTTAGAGGTTACTTGTCTGGGTCCACTTCAAAGTACTCTCTTCCCCGATGCACACACTTATCCCAATGGTGTTTTTAATTTTGGAAACAGTCCTGGAACCAGGACTGTTTCCAAAACACCAAAATTAAAAACTGAAGAACATCACAAAAGAAGTGTTTCTTTTGTGATGTTCTTCAGTTCCTTCGTCGCATTTGCCTCAATCTCGGGAATCGTCTCAGATCTTCTTCCTTTCAAAGGTCTTTTGAGTTTGGGGGAACAAGAAGAAGTCACAAGGAGCAAGTTCAGGTGAGTAAGTAGGATGAGTGGGAAAGAATAGTGATCGAGTATTTGGCCAAAAACTCATGAGTTCTGAGGGCTGAATGGGTTGGAGCGTTGTCGTGATGAAAACACCAGTCACCACTCTCGTAAAATGATCTCGAAATCTCATAACATGATCCAACTGATATCCCCACACTCTTCAGCAAGCTCTCTGATGGTCATATGTCAAAAGATAAGCTGCAAATCTGTCTGTTGCAGGTCTACTACCATAATTTAAGTCAGGGGTTTATTTAAGAGTAAGCTGAGTTCATAAGGTAACTAGGACTAAATTCCATTGTTGCGATCAACATGTTTGGTGGTGTGTTGTTTTATTTGCCTTGAATTTCGAGACATTCACGTAATTGGCTCATAAGTAGAACAAGGCGCAGGGTTTGCGCTTCCGCGAGCTCGATTAGCTAGTTCAGAGGGATACGATGTAGGACATTCAAGATGTCCGGACGAGGCCTACAGCGAAGGCAATAAGCTGAGTTATTAAATCACTAATGCAAATGTCTACCAAGGCATTTACATTGGTGGCATTCCAACGAGGCCAGGCTTATTACTATGAGACGTAAGAAGTCGAGGGCGTTAGACGACTCCTGTTAAAGCCCAACAGGGCATGGAAAGAGGGGGATAGTGTGGTGACCGGAATGTGACTAGGCGGGTGTCTTTCCCTATGGGTTGGGATGTTGCAGATCTACTCAGATGAGGCCTACAGCAAAGGCAAAAGCTAAGTTATTAAATCACCTATGCAAATGTCTACCGAGGCATTTACATCAGTGGCATCCCAACGAGGCCAGGCTTATTACTATGAGATGTAAAAAATCAGAGGGCAATAGAAGACTCCTGTTAAAGTCCATCAGGGCTAGGAACCAGGGAAACAGGGTGACGACCAGATCGTCACTAGGTGTCTTCCCCTACGGGGTTGAGATGTTGCAGATCTACTAATATCTGGCAATACATTTTTTTACATCTACAGTCATAAAGATTCTATGCTTTCTAAGTCTAATCACAATAGAAATTAAATCGTCTTGATCTACTGGACTGACACTTAGACAGTCATTGAGTGATATATTTGTATCAGTTTTGCAGAATGCATCAAATACCATGTGAAGTTTTGTTGTTGTACTGTCATTTTTTGTAACTGAGTGGTTGGAATGAAATATGAAGGATTTTATTTTTGCCAATTCTTTCCATATGGCCAAGTCTTATGTATTCTTCCATAAAGTCTACGTATTGATCCTTGAGCGTTACATTCTTCTGCAATCTTTTTTCAAGTTGATAAAATCGTCTGATTGCTCTGTCTCTTGAATTTCCCAGATCACTAATGTTAGATTTTACTGGTAAAGTTGTAAGAAAACGTCCTTCTTGATTTCTCGTCACAGTCTTGGAGTAGTGTTCATCATATAAGCCATCTTCACCCATTAAGAGTGTTTCCTTATCTTTATGATGGTTTATTTCTTAAATTTCCCAAAATGATTGTAATTGTTTGTCAATGTTTTCAACAGCAGCAATACAACATTGTGCCTTTGTATTATTTTTTGTTAGACTTGGTGTGGTACCAGAGGTCACCCAACCAAAAATCATTTTCTGAAGTACTGGAGAACTGTGTATCAAGCAAAACTGGCCTACACACAATAAGTTGTAAAATATTTCTAAAATTAGCACATTAATTCGTTGAGGTTCATAGAATAAAGGATCTGCTAGAAAAATATTTTTTGGTTCGTTGCAATGCGAGATGTTTATTTTTGTCATTGGCAATGATTGTGTAATTTTTGGTACACTATGGAAATCCATTTGAGCCTTAAAATTTGAGTAGCGAGATTTCATCACTGTTGTGACACAATGACTTGCATTTGCATTTACTGAATCAATGCCACTGATTGGCATTCCATTTTTAAATTAATTTTGGGTCATTGTATGAGATGACTACAGTTTCATTTAAATAGTGTGGTTTAGAGTTTACTACTTCCGTATTACCAGACATTTTCTCTGAATCTGCTCCAGAGCTGATGACAAATGCAACAGAGAATTGCGAGTTTGACCACAAGCTTTGAACTTGCCTAGTACCTTGCAATCCTTTTTCAAGTGTCCAGGACGAAAACAATTGATGCATAAGTAGTTGCTTAACTTGTTCCTTTCTTACATCTGTGCTCATTTTAATGAAGGTGGGACAATTGAACATCTTGTGTTCTAATCTCCAAATTACACATTTAATGTTAGAGGAATGTGATTGTTTCTCAGAGATGACATAAGTATATTTATTGTTTGGTTTGGGAAAATTATGATTTTTGTTCTGATTTGACGTAAGAAAGCGATTTAATGATTTTGCACTGGTAAAAGATGGGCCCTGAACCAGCTACTCTTGCTACTAGCCACTGACATCTCTTACTTAGGAAGTCAGAGAATTCCTTATATGTTGGTACCTTATTTGGTTCTGCTTTTAATTACCATTCCTTATTAGTGCTGTAATCTAATTTCAATGACTATAATACATTTAATAATGTATCCTAACTTTCTACTGGTTGTTTTAAAATGGATAGTGCTTTCAAATGCGCTGTTGTATCATTGAGAAGATGTTGAAATGAAACGCTGGAATCCTTTTCAATATTGGTTGATTAAAAATTGCCTTTTCGTGTTGATCCACTATGACCCTTTTGTTTTGGTAACTGCCAAGCCTCGGTGACATTAAGATTTTGAGACATCAAAAAAACTGCATCAATGATTTTAGCCACATCACCACCCTTCAATGACTGACACAGGTTTATGTACCTCATTTAGCCCACTGTTTTTGCCAATAGTAGCAGAAAACATTTCCTTGAATAACAACCATACAAACCAGAAAAGGTTGGAATGCTCATTTTAGGAAGCCTTATTTCATAGCTGTTTGGTTAAAGTGATCAAGTAGCTCCTTTGATTTATTTAATCGTAAATTTATTTCAGTCAATGATGTAGAGTTTACTAAGTATTTGTTCAAAAATGTTTGTAATCTTGTTAGATTTCCCTTAATTCGACCCCTTTGGGCAACCAGTGTGTCTAATTTAGTCATTTTAATTAGTAATTCAAAAAAACAAACAAAACTTAAAATGAAATAATGATATTGTTTATACACGTAAAGATTAATGCGAAATATGTACACAGTTTTATTAGAATAAATTGTTTAATAGACAAACTTTTTTTTTTGTCTTCAGTCATTTGACTGGTTTGATGCAGCTCTCCAAGATTCCCTATCTAGTGCTAGTCGTTTCATTTCAGTATACCCTCTACATCCTACATCCCCAACAATTTGTTTTACATACTCCAAACGTGGACTGCCTACACAATTTTTCCCTTCTACCTGTCCTTCCAATATTAAAGCGACTATTCCAGGATGTCTTAGTACGTGGCCTATAAGTCTGTCTCTTCTTTTAACTATATTTTTCCAAATGCTACTTTCTTCATCTATTTGCCGCAATACCTCTTCATTTGTCACTTTATCCACCCATCTGATTTTTAACATTCTTCTATAGCACCGCATTTCAAAAGCTTCTAATCTTTTCTTCTCAGATACTCCGATCGTCCAAGTTTCACTTCCATATAAAGCGACACTCCAAACATACACTTTCAAAAATCTTTTCCTGACATTTAAATTCATTTTTGATGTAAACAAATTATATTTCTTACTGAAGGCTCGTTTAGCTTGTGCTATTCGGCATTTTATATCGCTCCTGCTTCGTCCATCTTTAGTAATTTTACTTCCCAAATAACAAAATTCTTCTACCTCCATAATCTTTTCTCCTCCTATTTTCACATTCAGCGGTCCATCTTTGTTATTTCTACTACATTTCATTACTTTTGTTTTGTTCTTGTTTATTTTCACGCGATAGTTTTTGCGTAGGACTTCATCTATGCCGTTCATTGTTTCTTCTAAATCCTTTTTACTCTCGGCTAGAATTACTATATCATCAGCAAATCGTAGCATCTTTATCTTTTCACCTTGTACTGTTACTCCGAATCTAAATTGTTCTTTAACATCATTAACCGCTAGTTCCATGTAAAGATTAAAAAGTAACGGAGATAGGGAACATCTTTGTCAAACTTCCTTTCTTATTACGGCTTCTTTCTTATGTTCTTCAATTGTTATTGTTGCTGTTTGGTTCCTGTACATGTTAGCAATTGTTCTTCTATCTCTGTATTTGAACCCTAATTTTTTTAAAATGCTGAACATTTTATTCCAGTCTACGTTATCGAAAGCCTTTTCTAGGTTTATAAACGCCAAGTATGTCGGTTTGTTTTTCTTTAATCTTCCTTCTACTATTAATCTGAGGCCTAAAATTGCTTCCCTTGTCCCTATACTTTTCCTGAAACCAAATTGGTCTTCTCCTAACACTTCTTCCACTCTCCTCTCAATTCTTCTGTATAAAATTCTAGTTAAGATTTTTGATGCATGACTAGTTAAACTAATTGTTCTGTATTCTTCACATTTATCTGCCCCTGCTTTCTTTGGTATCATAACTATAACACTTTTTTTGAAGTCTGATGGAAATTCCCCATTTTCATAATTATTACACACCAGTTTGTATAATCTATCAATCGCTTCCTGACCTGCACTGCGCAGTAATTCTACAGGTATTCCGTCTATTCCAGGAGCCTTTCTGCCATTTAAATCTTTTAATGCTCTCTTGAATTCAGATCTCAGTATTGTTTCTCCCATTTCATCCTCCTCAACTTCCTCTTCTTCCTCTATAACACCATTTTCTAATTCATTTCCTCCGTATAACTCTTCAATATATTCCACCCATCTATCGACTTTACCTTTCGTATTATATATTGGTGTACCATCTTTGTTTAACACATTATTAAATTTTAATTTATGTACCCCAAAATTTTCCTTAACTTTCCTGTATGCTCCGTCTATTTTACCAATGTTCATTTCTCTTTCCACTTCTGAACACTTTTCTTTAATCCACTCTTCTTTCGCCAGTTTGCACTTCCTGTTTATAGCATTTCTTAATTGCCGATAGTTCCTTTTACTTTCTGCATCACTGTCATTCTTATATTTTCTACGTTCATCCATCAGCTGCAATATATCGTCTGAAACCCAAGGTTTTCTACCAGTTCTCTTTATTCCGCCTAAGTTTGCTTCTGCTGATTTAAGAATTTCCTTTTTAACATTCTCCCATTCTTCTTCTACATTTTCTACCTTATCATTTTTACTCAGACCTCTTGCGATGTCCTCCTCAAAAATCTTCTTTACCTCCTCTTCCTCAAGCTTTTCTAAATTCCACCGATTCATCTGACACCTTTTCTTCAGGTTTTTAAACCCCAATCTACATTTCATCACCAAATTATGGTCGCTATCAATGTCTGCTCCAGGGTAAGTTTTGCAGTCGACGAGTTGATTTCTAAATCTTTGCTTAACCATGATATAATCTATCTGATACCTTGCAGTATCGCCTGGCTTTTTCCAAGTGTATATTCTTCTATTATGATTTTTAAATTGTGTGTTTGCAATTACTAAATTATACTTCGTGCAAAACTCTATAAGTCGGTCCCCTCTTTCATTCCTTTTGCCCAGCCCGTATTCACCCACTATATTTCCTTCCTTGCCTTCTCCAATGCTTGCATTCCAATCTCCAACTATTATTAAATTTTCATCTCCTTTTAAGTGTTTAATTGCTTCATCAATCTCTTCGTATACACACTCTACCTCATTATCATCATGGGCGCTTGTAGGCATATAGACGTTAACAATTGTTGTCGGTTTAGGTTTTGATTTTATCCTTATTACAATGATTCTATCGCTATGCGTTTTGAAATACTCCACTCTCCTCCCTATCTTCTTGTTCATCACGAAACCTACTCCTGCCTGCCCATTATTTGATGCTGAGTTAATTACTCTAAAATCACCTGACCAAAAGTCGCCTTCCTCTTCCCATCGAACCTCACTAATTCCTACTATATCCACATTTGTCCTACCCATTTCCTTTTTTAAATTTTCTAGCCTACCAACCTTTTTTAAGCTTCTAACATTCCACGCTCCGACTCGTAGAATGTTATTTTTTAATTTTCTGGTGACCCCTTTCTTAGTAGTCCCCACCCGGAGATCCTAACGGGGGACTATTTTACCTCCGGAATATTTTACCAAGGAAGGCGCCTCCATTATTGCTATGTGAAAATGCAGAGAGCCACATTTTCTTGGAAAAAAAGCAGCTGTAGTTTTCCATTGCTTTCAGCTGCGCAGTACTCAGAGGACTGAGTGATGTTGATACGGCCGTTTAAGTTGTCCTGACTCACGCCCCTAACAACTACTGAAAGAGCTGCTGCCCTCTTTCAGGAATCATTCCTTAGTCTGGCTCTCAACAGATACCTCTCCGATATGGTTGCACCTTCGGTCCAGCTACTCTGTATCTCTGAGCATTCAAGCCCCCTCACCAACGGCAAGGTCTCATGATTCATAGAGGAGGAATAGACAAACAAATTGAAATTAATATTGATAACATTTTAATTTTATAGAGAAAAGTATAATCAATTATGATTCATGTACTTTAATATTCAGGTTCGAGAATAATTATGCATCTTATAAGGATTAATCCTTATCTGTTTTATGGTTGAGGTTTAAATGCGATAAGAAAATATAAATGTTACACGTAAGTGTATACATTATCTTCATTTGGCTTCACAGTATTAAATGACTTTAGCACTGTGATGAAGCACTAATAGCTGAAAATGAAATATTTATCTCTTTCTTGGAAAATCTTATAATGTAAATTCCAATAATATATATGCTTCAATTGAAAATTACATAAAGAATTACATAAGAATAGAATAAAAGTTGCATGGAAATGTGTAACATAAATTTATAAAAAGGATAAAATTCTGAATAAAATGAAATAATTGAACAGAAGAGAGAATGAATAAGTTTATAAGGTACAACAATTGGAAATAAAATATAAACAATTTATGGAAAGGTTGGAAACATGTTTTAGGAATATATAGGTAAGTAAGAAATGGTAGTATATGAAAGCTGGGTATTTCAATGTACAGAGTTATCATAAAAGAATGGTGTGGTTTCAGTAATTCATAGGAAAATTTCAAGATGTTATATTGGTATCCCTGAAAGCCTCCAACCCAAAAGTTTGTTTATCAGCAGTTGTAACCACGACGTCAGTTCTTGTATTGTTGTTGCGGTGAGTTTAGTGAGTTACTATGTTCTCGGATAAGGACAAAGCAAAGTGTGTTTTATTGATAGCTGAATTAAAATCCGTAATTTTAGTTCAACGTGAACTCGGAAAAAATCCACCAAACAAAAATAACATAACACGGTTCAAAATTTGAAGAAACTGGATCAGTTAAGAAACAGAAATCAACCGGTAGACCAAGTGCACCAGACGAAACGGTTGAACTAATTAGACAATCGGCAATTAGAATTTCTAAATTTAGAAATTAGTTAATTTCTAAATTTTATAGGTAGTTTTTTAATGTCCTGAAAAATGAGCATTTTAAAGATATGTGTCACATCTTCATATCACAACAATGAAGCCTTTGTTAGGTCGCAGGTTAACCTTCTGCTACCCAAATTTCATCATGGCTATAGAAAAAAAATTAGTTTATTCACCAGCATTCTCAACTGCAAATCAAAACCTAGCGCATACTCACCTTGTCCACTTGATAGGTATGGACATCAGCTCTCTTTTTAGTAACTGAAAGTAACAAATTTTTGTAGTAAGTGGACCATAAGTTGTAGACAAACTCACTGCATGAGATAGAACAATTCCACCAATGGGTAACCCAATCTCAGGGATCTGGCCTAATCTGGGACCTCACAATTTCAGTTTGAGATACAAGACAGAGCAGAGCCTCCTTGTAGTTTGTAAATACAATAGCAGTAAATACTGCTTCCTCTTAAAATCAGAGCTATCATTACTTGCATTACTCTAAAGCTCATGTTACAAAAATTGAGGGTGAATTTATTTTATTATCCTATGGCAAAAATAATATGGCCTGTTTTGTGAACTATACATCTTTATATATATATATTTCTTCTGTGCGTGTGTATGTCACTGAACTTCTCCTAAATGGCTGGACTGATTTTGTTGAAATTTTGTGTGTGTGATTAAGTTGATTCGAGAATGATTTAGATTCACAATTTGATCCGATAGAAAATGTTTTTTTAATTAATTCATTTATTTATGTGTTGTTGTTGAGGTTAAGGTGGTTGATGGTTAAGGTTCACAATTAAATCTGGTAGGCAGCGCTGCGATCGTGTTTTAGAATATGTTTTTAATTTTTGGCATATCAGTCAGAACCGGTAGTTGGTGGTGCGATCGGATTCTAGGAATTTTTTTTATTTTGTTGCTTTTTCGCATATCGGTTACTTGCATCGTAGCTTAATGTTGTTATTACATTAAAATTTGTATTTTTAACGGTCTACTGTGTTTAGAGAGTAGTTTGAATTAAATCCGATAGGTAGTGCTGTTGTTTTGCCATTTGGATTTATTTACCTTCTGACTTTTATAAAGTGAAAGGTTAAATTTTGTGAAGTTCCTAATGTTCATTGTTTTTAAGGTTTTATGAAACTTTCAATTGTGTTCATTTAATTTGTATGTATACTCAAATCTAGCAATAGCGAAGCATTGCTGAGTCTGCTAGAATTGCGCGCTTATTGAGAATATTGTTTATTTAAATAACGTTTTAAAGTGTAATTAAAAAATATACATTGTGCAAATTTGTAAGATGCAGTATTGACGTGAGTATTTTCATTTAAAATGAATTTTAATGATGTATACACGTGCATTCAATAACAATCAACTTAACCTACAAATTTAAATTGTCAGTTCTCATTTGAGTCTATGCAACTTATGAAGTATTGAACGTCTCTTTGAAAATAAAAATGTCAGTTTGTAAAATAAATTATAACATTTATAAAATTAAAATATAATTTACGTATAATAATTATAGTTTAAAGTATATTTAAAAAATTGAAGTTATAATTTTTGTAGCCGATTATTAATTTTATAAAAAAATTTTCAAAAATTGTTTTTAATTTACAATTATTTAAAATTTGGTAAAATAGATGTTAAAATAAACAATGAGAAAAATTTCTACTAAAATTTTAACAACGTTGCTTTTTTTACAATGCTTTAATTTTTTATTAATTGATTAATTAAGCTATCACATGGTTATGAAACTTCAACATTATTAAATTTAAAAAAAATGCAGGAGGTACTTTTTTAAAATGATCTTGAGTGAAAATTAGAAGTAACGTGGATGAAAATTTAGGCACTTACTTATTAACGCCACCGCAGCTACAGCTTTATTTAAAAACAAAGTAGTCAATTGGATTTCGGTGGAAAATGAACAGTCTCTTTATTAATTTTAATAAATGGTTATTTATATTTATTTATTTTATAAATATCATTTAACCAAACTTAACCTACGCTCGCTAACCTTGACTAATTAATACCGTAATTTTTTGAGTATTTATTTAATAAATTGAGTAATTATTGCAATTATTTATTATTTAAATAATCAAAACACTCCTGTTAATTAGTCAAGGTTAGCGAGCGAAGCGAACGTAGGTTAAGTTTGGTTAAATTATATTTATAAAACAAATAAATATAAATAACCATTATTAAAGTTAATAAAGAGACTGTTTTGAATCTATGTTAAACGCTATATCGGCCCAATTTCCATGGAAATCTGATGGAAATTGGGCCGACTTTGTTTTTAAATAAAGCTGTAGCTGCAGTGGCGTTAATACGTAAGTACCAAAATTGATTAATTACACTAATTATTATTTTTACGACGTTTCGATTTTCGTCAGATATCTCAATATTTAGTGAAAATAAATATTAACCATACTACAAATAATTAATCAATAAAACCAATACAATAGTACAACAATCACAAACTGATAATAGTCATATTAATGAAATTTCGTCCACATTCCTGCTAATTTTAACTTAAATAAGTTACTTATATTTATGTGTTGTGCATTTATTACAGAACAATGCCACGTCAGGACAACTTCTGTCGGGTCCGCTAGTATATACCTTAAATTGAATACATACTCCTTAATAACTAATCTTTCTCGTTACCTTTGCAATGAAAAACATTACAAAAGTTCCATGTTTTGTCATTTTACTCATGCAATTGTTTGTTGAGCTTGCTTATTTCAAACATGAATGAATAATTGGTTCAAAGTGTTTTAAAAACAAACAACTGTCAGTCAATTATAACATCCTGGTCATTCTTTGACCAAAAATGCAACTAAAATTGTATCAAAAATGTATGATTGCATCCTGCAAGAATAAAGGAAACAGACTAATATTTATAACCCTGGAGAGCTGTCATAAAATCTTTGACAATGAATTCTGTCTTGAAAGCTGAACATGCAGCACATTGTAGCAAAATCTGTTTCAATGTAGCTCAGCACTGAATAAAAACACAGAATGAAAAATCATATTGCAAATATCCCAAACTTCAACTCCAGCATCATTACTAGTGTGATAAATTATGGATGTATGGCTAAAACTCTGAAACAAAACGTGCCATTCCAATATAAGAATTCAACATTACCATAGTCAAAGGCAAGGTAGGTTTGAAGCAAGCAAGTCAATGATGACATGAGAATAGTGCATTTATAATTTGACTGAGGCAAATTGCGAAAGTACAATTGTTACTTTGATGTTCTGAGACAACTCAGAAAGGATATCTGATGCTAACAACATGACTACTAAAGAAATTTTTTTCTTATCGCAGGAATAAAAATCTTGGTTCCTGAAGCATGACAATATCATTGTTTGTAAAAAACATGTGAGTGGATTTTTACCTAGTCATATAACTTCTTCCTGTTTCCAAAGATGAAGTTAAACCTTAACCTTTACCATACTGTAAATTCTAGTTCATGCTCAGACTAGGTTATTTTATTAAAGTTATGCGGTCATTCTCTTAACACTTTACAATCAGTAGGAATGAATATTATTTTAGTTCATTTAAAAGTTTTTTTTGTAAACATAAACAAAGTTAAGTCTGCCTTTGAACAAAACTAAGGACTACTATGAAAAAGGTAAAACACATTTGAGAAATGTTTTTTCAATTTATTTAATAATTCTTGAACTTTGAAAAATCTAAAGGTTGATCTTTATTACTGGCAAAATGAAGCATACTAAGAATGTTCAAATATCTTACAATTTTTCTTATTTCATGGCATAAGTATGGTCAAACTCAAAAATGTATACAGTTGTATCTATATTGGTTAGTTTCCATCATTGTAAATTTGAATGAGCAAGATCAGTTTGTTCAAAGGCTTGGGTGCAATATGTGTTAGTTTCATTCAGTATATGTTCACTAATTTCAGACATTATTAGAGTATAACAAAAAGAAATAAATCCTGGATATGAATGCGAAAAATAAGTCATGTTTACTAATATAGTTCACAAAACTTAAAGAACCTAGTTTTAGAACGCCAGTAATATGATTTTATTCTCTCTATTCCCAGCTGTTAGCTGCAACCTATTACAAGTACAAATATTTTATTTAAAAGCTAATAAAGTGCAGCACTTGTTCGTAAAAGAATTATATTAGTCTTGTTAACATGATGATAATACTCAAATGATAAGTAAAACGAGTTTATAGGATTGTAGTCTGTGCGAACTGTTTACTGCAGTCATGTAAGCATTAGACATCAGTATCGAAAAGGTTAAGGAATGGTGTTTTGAGTCTAATGAAGAGATCCAGACTGAATTGCAGGAAGTAACAAACACCCTGATCAGAGAATTTCAAAAGTATTTCTAGTCATTGGAAAAATGAAAAGAGTGTGCTATCTATGCAAAATGAAACTACTTGGAAGAGGTTGGATACCTATAATTAAGGTAATTTACTTATTTCTTATTAGCTTAAGAAATAAAGAAATTTTTTTCTTATTGCAGGAGCGATATAAAATGCCGAATAGCACAAGCGAAACAAGCCTTCAGTAAGAAATGTAATTTGTTTACATCAAAAATTAATTTAAATGTCAGGAAAAGATTTTTGAAAATATACGTTTGGAGTGTCGCTTTATATGGAAGTGAAACTTGGACAATCGGAGTATCTGAGAAGAAAAGATTAGAAGCTTTTGAAATGCGGTGCTATAGGAGAATGTTAAAAATCAGATGGGTGGTATGAAGAGGTATTGCGGCAAATAGATGAAGAAAGAAGCATTTGGAAAATATAGTTAAAAGATGTAGAGTGTATACTGAAATGTAACGACTAGCACTAGGTAGGGAATTTTGGAGAGCTGCACCAAACCAGTCAAATGACTGAAGACAAAAAAAAAAAAATTAGCTTATTTCAGGAACTTTTGGGTTAAGCCTTACAAACCTCTAATTACAAGGCAATAATTTATACTGCCTAAAAAATTCTTAGCTTATTAAAAGTTGTAAGCTTTTACTTGATTTCCTTTTTTTATACTCACGTATACAAATGACTAAGGTAAAGAAGAAAAGGAGTTTTGTTAAATAATAATGATTTTTTTTTTAATAAAATAGTATTATTTTTAAATATTAAGTTATACATTCAATAAATTATGCTTATTTATACTCTATAAATCAATTCTAATTAAAATAAATTTAAGGACAATTTATTGATAAATACATTTAATTAAAACAATACATAAATAAATTACTGAAACTATTACTATTATGTAGTATTGTAGTGTTTTACTACACATATATTTTTTTCTAACAAATCAATATGATATAAAACATGTAGTTTAATCATAGAACAAACATTAAGCTACACAAATACATATATTTACAAATATATTACACATTATAAAAATAGAATTTGGTTACTTATAAATTACATGGCACATAAAGGTGTAGGTATAGTATAAAAATATATCCTATTTTATTTTTATTTTTTAAATCTTTGTGTAATTTTTTTAATGTGTTTAATTATACCAGTCCAGTAAATATTAATATCAGTTCTATAAAACCTCTTCAAATATTCAGCACAAAAAAAGGCAAATTTTTCCTTAAGAGCTTACAAATAATGGACATGTATAATCAGTATTATAAAATTGTGTTCTCTACAACAGATTTATGTTAACAATAATGCAAACACATTAACAGGTGGTAACATATTAACAGTGGTATTGATAATACTTAAAATTTAATCAGTTATCTGTAATGTGTACAAAATGCATTTTTATATGTCGCATTTGCAAAGTAACTAACCATATACTTAGATATTATAATTATTGTTTGTTTTTTTCCACAAAAAATGTATATTTAAATACGTATGTAAGTGTACTCTAATATAACAGTGGTCCATATTATGTTGTTTTTTTCATTTTATAATGATCTAAATAAAAGTTTCTGTTATTTTTTTAACCTCTGGGACCACAGTAAGATACTGATTCAGAGGATGAGATAAATGAAACTTTTTGTAGCACGTAAAAACGCCATGCCTGACTGGGAATCAAACCCATGACACCCGGATTATTTATTTGCAGTCCTAAAAATATTGAATTCAAAGAAAAAATATTAATATTTTTTTTTTTACATAATCTTCAAGAAAAACAACCAGCTCCAAACAATTTTAGACTTAAATTTTTACTGTAAATACTATAATAACAAAATGAGATAAATGAAGTTCAACAGAAAAATAATTAAGATTTGTATAAAATAGGATTAATACAACAATTTATACAATTTTTATCAACTAAAAGAATATTTTCATGCTTTTTATTATATACATTATCTTAATAATGTCTAGGTTTCAAACAGGAGGGATCTGGTAGATTCTAAATGGCCAGACTACCTTACTGAAACCAACAAATTCTATGTGAATATTTCAGTAGCAACTCACTAGATACTGAAAACTAATTTATAGCATTAGGGTAATGCATAAATTATTCAGATATTATTATGAATATTATTATGAATCAAGTAATTCATAACTATTATTATGAATCAAGTTTATTTTTAAGAGTTTCATATCAGTACAGATCATGCTAATAACATTAGTTTTATGTAATCATCCTCAAATTTAAATAGCATAATCAATTTTCTTTATACGATTCTTATCGTACAATTAATTTTTTATCATCTATAATGAATAGTTACAGATACATATTTTTACATACAAATAATCTATTAAGAGGGACCACTGTTTAACTTTTTTTAATGAGACACTAACTTAAGTAATGATCTTATGCCATGTAAATTTTCCTCTAAAATCCATATATTATAATCATACAAATTAGAAAAAACTAGAAACAAGAATACTATAAATAAATAATTCATATTTTCATGCAACTAAATTATTCTTATCGACAGACACAATTTCAGATATACATTTTCTTTCACAACCAATATCTGTCTGAAAAATATAATTGTATTTAAACAGTTCTTAAATTATCTTTTAAATAAAAAATTTATAAACTGTTACTTTTAATTAAAATTGATTTAATTATTTTACAACAATCATAAATTTACTGGCATGATATTGATCAAATATCATGAACAAATAAAAATGCTTAATGACTGTACGATTAATAGTTATAATAAAATTTATATATTTATTACAAATTAATTAAATAAGGACACATTAATTCTTAAAATGTATCATACTTTAATATAATATAATTCTGACAAAGTTTTATTTATAATAAATTGATCTAAAATAAAAAATACAATTACCGTAAAAAATGAACAAGTTAAAAATTAAAACCATACATACACATTAATACTCTCTCAAAGTTTATAAATCAGTAAAATCCTCTTAAAAGGATAAAGGCAATATAGAATGTGAGACATCAAGCAAATTGTTATCAAAATACGATAAAATGATAAAAAAATCTCTACAGAAATTACTTTTAAGTAGTTTGTACACATATTCTGTAGAGATCTTATTATCTTGAGTATTAGATTAAAAACGGTATAAAAAAACTTTTAATTAAATTTATATGCTAACAGTATAAGTCTCTGGTACTTGTAACTTTAGAAATAGTCTCTTTTAGTAAATGTGATGCTAAGTTGTACTGCTGCCAACTAATTTATTCCATACCCTTATCCATTGTGTAACAGAACATAGGATTTCTTTAGAATTGGATGAATATTCACAGCCTGCAAAAAAAAATCATTAAAAATAAACTGTAAAAAATTTATTATATTTTTCTGTTAGTCCATATTGTTATGGTTATAGTCGTTCATTTATGAGAACACAACTCACTCTCAAAAATGGCAGTCACTATTACAAATAACCAACCAGCATCTCTTGCCATCTTACCAAGGAAGGTGAAGAGTGAAATGGTTTGTAGCTATTTCTATAAAACTGATTATAACGTTACATATCAGCAAACTAAGTCTACTGAATTTTAGGTGATAAATAACATCTTCATTCTTTCCAACATAGATTCTGGTTATGTACTGAACATTTTTACTCTCAAACATTACTCTCAAACAAAAGCAGTCCTTATTAACATTATTAACATCTCTTGTTCCTCAGGTACTTCACTTTTTTAAAGCCATAAGAAGACTGACAGATAAAAAATTAATCTCTCTCTTTCTGTTGTAAAACAAAGCATTATATACAAGGTAAATTACATTTTCATTTTGATCTATACAAATAATAATAGAAATGAAATGATGTTTATTTATTCTGAGAAATACACATAGAATTGAAGAATGAAAGCTGATTTTCCAGAGATGTAATTCTGTACTTCTGAAAAAATGTATAAGAATTAATTAACATGTTCAGTGTTTTTATTAACCTATTAACAATCTTTCACAAGATAACTCACCACTAACTACTTTGATATAAAATGCTCTTGATAAAATAATTCATCCACTTTTTTCCTGAAAAGTGTCTCTGATGAAATAATTTGTCATTAGGAATTGACCTGTTTTTTGACGAGTTACTGCAATGTGTGTGAGTCTAGTTCCATTTTTACTCTAATTTAATGGTGAAGTGGTAGTAGCATATCGGTTCTCTGTTCTATATGTCTTGTTTCGTATCTTTCTGAACAGCATTTGTTTTCATTGTTTTGATCGTTCTTTAAACTGCATATGTGTTTTTTTATTATTCCTTTGGGTTATTTATTGTCTTCTTTTATCATTTTCATAATTTTACTGTTATTTTCATGAAATTTTCAGTCATATTTTTATTTCCAACTGTTTGTGTCTGTGGATGTGACCGTACGTACATGCGTAAGAAATAACACAGTTGTTCACTATAACTTAACTTTAGTAATTTTTTATGCAGTAAACAATCTTTATGTTATTTGAATTACTTACTAGTGTTTTACAATATTATTGATGTGACAATTAGGTATTGTAAGTGATATTTATTAGTACTAATTGGCCTTTTCATCACATGTAAATGATAGTGATATAATTTAAGAAATTATTAAAAAAAATTTTTTTTAAATATTAAAAACTAATTTAAGGACTTATTTATGTACTTTTCTTATCATGCAAGATAAGAAAAGTATGTATATAATCCTTAAATTATTTTTTTATCATATTTCATTGCCTAGATCAAAAATATGTAAAAAAAAGAATAATGGGCAAAATAACAAAGGTCTAGTGAAAACAAAAATTATGGCTCAGGTGGACAGATGAAAGATTGAAAAAAGATATTTTATCTACACATGTCAGAAGATTCACAATACTCTTTCTTAGTAAATTTTTAAAAACATGTTGAACACATTAAAAATTTACTAAGAAGTACTATGTATATTCATAAATATACTTACTAATACTTTCAATTATTTATATCAATCAATGCTGATTCAATGTTTATTTTGAAGACACACTATAATACGTCCCATTACACATATATACTGGTTGAAAGCTAACATTTTAGAGAATAGCAGAGCTCACGGTCTGTTTTGATATTACTCATAGATAAATTCTTAAATAGGCTAAAAAATCTCATAAATCTATATTTCTCATTTAGTAAAAAAATGTTTTTTTTTTTGTTACATTTATAATTACATGTTTGTAATTATAAATTTAATTGCCTATTACTGTAGTTTTTACATATTTCAGGTTATTTTGATTTTCATTCATTAATTTTATTAAAAGATCTGATATATATATATATATATATATATAAATGTAACAATATAAAATCTTCATACTGATGAAGCCAATTAAGACAGCCAACAATACTGACAACTTCAAAATAGACTTATACTTAGTACTCTTAGTATTAAGATATTAAGTAATCTTTTTTAATATTATTATTTAAATAATTGAATGAATATGGTAATATTTGGTACAGTATGATAATTATTTGATAAGACGGGATGTTATTAGTTAGTAATATCTTCCTTTATTCAAGTTTTACTAAAAATTTTAGTTTTTTTTTTTTAATTTACTAATATTTGTTTATTCAGAGTAATAAAATGTTATAAGTTACACATACCTTTTACATTTATAATGAATTTATTGATATGAGATCTGTCTGAACATTGATGTAATTTCTTCTAATGTTTTACTCTTTGTTTCTGGTACTTTCTTATAGATAAATACTACAAACAATGCTTGAAGTGCAGCAAATATAAAGAATACATTTTCACGCATAAGTTCCTATAAATAATAAAAAAGATATGGAAATATAATGAAATAAAGACCAATATTAATATCTAAACATTCAGTGAACATTACTTAAATTTCATTACATTAGAGATTTATTATTTATAAGGGATTTTTGTACTAATTTTAGAATTACAGTTCTAAAATAAAATAAAAAAAAAAACTTATAAACTTATTTTGTATTTTTAATGATTATTTATTTACAGTTTCAATCCATTTAATTGCCGACTGATTATCTTTTGATGAAACTTGTGTATTCTAAAAACTGACTACAGTTTTTACAATACAGTTGACTGACTACTAGCGGTAGATGGTACTAGCGGTGACAGTTGGCACTAATTAAACTAATGTAATTTCACAATTTTTTACACTTTAAATATTCATTTATTTAATTTTACCATTCACCAGTGACATCAAAAAAATAATAATATTTGCAAAAAGATTTTTGCAAATATTATTTTATTTGTTAACAACTTTATATTTATTTTATTTGTTAACAAATGTGCATAAGAAAAATATGATATTAATTGGGCAAAATATTGAGATACTAGACCTTGCTCTACAGCCTTATGTAAATTTAATATTCCTATTCCTTACACTTGATGTTGAAAATTTAATAGCATCAATGCCCTATATATGAAGTAATCTGACTAAGTTTGGTCAAAATTGGTCCAGTAATCCTGGAGATATAAGGTGATTTAGAGGCCAACACCAAACAAATAGATGTACATATGAGAACACTGACATTCTGAAAATTTTGATCCTGTTTTTTAGGTTCCTTAGGTGTCAAAACATCAAGATCCAGAGAAAACCACATATACCCAAATTGGACCAATTACAATACTTTACCTGCTAGAGCTAATAGCTTTGCTACAGTGCTATCTAGATGGGAAGATAATAAATACATGTTAATGTTAACTTTTTTAAAAAGAAGTGTGTCTGTGCACGCGTGTGTGTGCTTTTGGAATATGCATATGATATATGCATATATATATTAAATACATGAATAAATTGACATTAGATTATGTTATTCAATGTCTAATCATATTTAATTTTTTTTCTGCTCTAGTATAATTATTGCAATCTGCCTACATAACAAATGATGTTGCCTTCATCATGTGAAGGCACATGAAATCTATAATTCATCCCACATGTCTGATATATATCACAAGATATACACGACATCTGAAATGTCACAGGATATCACAAGGATACCAGTCAGATATCCCAGAATAAATGGGATATCTGAATAGCACTTTACAAATTCAAAGAAATTTAGAAAATACCTAGTAGATCTAAAAAAAATTACATAAAATATTAAAGGAATATTAAATAATAAACTATAAATCTACTGTCAGGTGATTCACAAATCTACACCTTAAAATTGCTGTTTAAAATGTGAAGGGGTAAAATTTTTATATTTAAATTCTAAGATTTAAAAAAAAAATCATTTTTCTTATTGGTTAAATGGATATGCGAATTATGTTTTAACAAAAATTTATCAAGTATTGAATTATAAATATTAAGTTCACATACCAATCCATTAACCAATAAATCAACTTTTTATTAAAAGTACAGCTAAAACTGTTCAAAATTGATTTCATTATTGATATTTGTTTTTTGTCAATAAAACTTTTTCATTTCATTTCAAAATTGTATAACAATAATTGTTTATGGCCAGTTTTCTATAAATTTTGACATTTTTAATTTTAATTTAAATTGATCTAAGAAAAACTAGGAAACAGAGTTTGATACATGTTGATAGAAAATTTGATCCTGTTAATATTTTTGCATTATTTATTTATTTATTTACTTATTATTACTTACCATTTAATTAGGTTTACAGAATGATCATAAATTATTCATCACATCTTAGGGGTTAGTAAATAATGAAAAAAGCAATGCAGTGTACGTTGATTTTTTTCAAACATTAGTGTAGGTACCAGAGTTATTCAAAACCTTGAATAAACATGCCAGGATAATATAATAATAGGAGGCATAATTGAGCAATAACTACCATGCACACTATGGTTTCGTGAAAGTGGTCTGTTATTACTATTTGTAGACATTTACATTTAAAGTATGGCTGTGATCCTCCTAATAAAGTTCTATATAAACATTGGTATCAGTAGTTTAAGGGTACATGAAGTGTAGTACACAAATAAGATGCTGACAGGCCTGCTGTCCCTAAGGAAGTTGTGGATTGAATAAGAGAAACTTGTCAGGGAAGCCCAAGTAGATCAACTTGTGTAAATTTAGAATTGGGAATACTGCAATCAACAACCATGAAGGTTTTAGACAAGTACCTAAACTTTATTCATATAAAATTCAGTCGGTGTATGCAATTGAAGATGATGATAAACCCACACCGTTACAATTTTGCCATGTTCATTCTTGACAAAGTGGATGAAGATAATGCATTTTTAGTAAATCTTTTCTGATGAAGCTTTTTTCTAAGTTTCTGGTCACATTAACCATTGTTGGATTTGAGGTAGCAGAACGTTCATGCTGTTTGACAAACACAACGTGATAGCCCAAAAATTGCAGTCAATGCATGTTTGGTATGCATTGACTGCTTATGAAATGATCAGACCATTCGTCCTTGTCGAGCCAATGGTTAATAGCACCAGTTATCTAGACATGTTACAGGACAATACAGATAAATTGAATTCGGCAAACCCAATGTTTCTTCCAATAAGATGGTGCACCACCACACTGGAGTTTACATGTTAAGGATTACCTACATTAACAATTTCCTCAACATTGGATTGGCCATGATGGACCAATTCCCTGACTTTCTCGATAACCTGATGTTAATCAGGAGTCAGTTTGTCATAGTCAGGGTGTATGCAACAAAGGTTGTCAACATCAACAACTCCAGATATTGTTTGAAATGTATAGTATGAAATTGAATATTGTCTAGACATTTTACATGCCACAAAAGTTGCTCATGTGAAACTTGTTTGAAGTTAATAAAACTTGAAAATAAAACTCTTTGAAATGCTCTGTTCAACAATAAAACATGCAAGTATATTACTTACATTTATATAACTTCTTTATATTTTATGGTCATTTTAATACTAATAATATAAATAAAAGTAAATAATTAAAAGTAAACTTTAGATGTTTAATTTTATGTGGTGTAAATAATGTATTAAAGTGATATTGTTTAAATAGGCTAAGAAAGGTTAGATATGATTTCTAACTTTGTTTAGTAGAAGCTTTCTGCCAAAGCTTAAATTTTATTATCTGGTAAAGTATTAGTGATAATTTAATATATACATATTTAAACAAGTAAGACAACTGATACAGGCATTTATGAAGATATACATTTTAAGTAAAAATATCTACTACCAGGAGGAACATTATATGAAAAATTTTAAAGATTAATACATAAAAGTTACCTGAAGAGGAAGGAATCCTAAACCAACAAAAAAGTTTGCTGTCCAGTTTATCATTACAGCTAAACTTGTTGCAGTTGGCCGTGCAGATTGGTTGAACAATTCAGCTACTAAGAACCAAGGTATTGAACCAGGTCCAACAGCAAACATAATTACAAATGCCATCACAAGGAATATGCTAACATATGATACCCATTTATAACTACCCTGAAACAAAAAGAAAACATATTTAACAAGTGTGAAATAATTTAGATCATAAAAAAGCACAAATAAGTGAATAATTTAATAATATTATTTTGATATTTAAATAGTCGATACAAGATCTTGACAATTTTCGAAAAGTAATAAACTGTATGAAGTGAAGCTTAAGTATTAATTTATTGTTACTCAACAATCTGCTCCATTTGCCAGTCTGCTTGGAGAACTACATTATTGATATGACTCTAGTTGTTTTCTTATGACTTCAGTTAATTAATGTTCCTAATTTAACATACACTTTATATAAATCTGGGCTTAATATACTCTTTGGGTTAAAGATAACTACAAAGAAAATTGTCACATAATAATAAGTCTGAAGGACTGGCTGTGGATCACCTTGGTCAGCATGGTCATAGAACATCTACCCCTCTGGAATCAAATGACTTCTCTCTTTTTCTGTTTAGCCTCCGAAACCACCGTAAGGTAGGTGATTGAGTGATGGTGTGATTCCAGCAGGGTGGGTTGCCCCACCCTGCTGGAATCACACCATCTTGTGATCTATGACAATGTAATTCTGAAGCAAGAAAGTTCTTTAATTCCATGTACCAAACGATGATATCAATGAGACTAAACATCTACCAACTTGAAAGAAATAAGGACCTATGATCCTATTACTTGCTCTACCTAAGCAGATAACATCGTTTTTGTGATTTATTTGAATAATTTTTTTTTATATGATAATTTGTAGACATTTGCCTCAATGTTAATTTGGCCCAAGAATTAATGGTCATGGCAAGAATTATTTTTATACTTTATAACTGTAATTTACATAAAACATTTTGTTAAAATTTTTTCCATCAACTATATCATTTATAATAATTGTAATTGAGTTTCTGAAGATAATGATGGTCAGTAGACAAGACTGATTCTCCCAAGTATTAATTTTGGGGTGCAGGGACCATTTAATTAATCAAAAATTTAAAACTTCCATTCCAGAATTTGAAGTCATTTACTCCCTAATTTGCAAACCACAATTCAAACTATTTCTCTGTTATAGAAAGGGAAGATAACAAAAAAAATATTTTTGAAAATTTGTATTCTACCCCGTACACTAATGTATTACCACCTAAAATCATTCTTGCAATCACACAGTTTCTTCTATTGAATTTCATAAAATACTTTCTTATAAAGAAAAAAATAACTATCTGATTAATTATAAACTGATTTCAAAACATTAGTTACCTTTCTTGGGGAGACTTGCATAAATCTGCTTGTTCAGAGTAGAACAGAATAGCATCATCTGATGATAAATCACCTTTAATAAAAGCTGCATCACATGATTCCCAGAACTTATTGTCACATACAATTTGAGGTTTTAATTTTGCTTTTTCTTTCCACTATAACACATTGAACAGTTTAAATTATTAACTTTAAATAAAAAAAGATAACAAAAGCATTATCTTATAAATTAAATGTAAAAAGCTGTTACACAAAATCAGTTGCAGACAAAACAAAATTTAACAATCCAGAATTTTAAATTTGCCTACATTCTAATTTAAAAAGTCAATATTTACATGAAAAAAAGAAATTCTTAATTAGGTACGTTTATTAATAATAATAATAATAAAAGGTGATAAAAATAATAACTGAAGGTAGTTTATACTATAAACTGTAATAAGTCCCCCATCATGTATATAGAAATGAAAATAAAATACGAAACAGCTTAAAATGAAAGTTTTATCAACAGGATGTAAAATTTTTCCAATTGTGTTATACACAATTTGACAATAACGCATTATGTTTCACTGTAATAATATGGGATTCTAACATAGTCGGTTATGGTCTTTAATTTTGCACTTAAATTATATCATAAAAAATATATAATGGTAACATTCTTTATTCTACCATTCTCATATTCTTTTTTTATAGATAGAAGCTGTCATTAATAATAATACTGCACCTAAAAAATATTAAATAAAATTTATTCTGTTTGTTGTACTGTATAGTTTTACGTCAGTATTTTAAATTATTTTGATATAATTTATAGTGAATACTATACTATTCATAACAGTATTATAATATACTTTAACAGTTATATTATTTCTTGTAATATGTCATTTATTGAATTTTTTAATAATTTATAGAATGTAAAAATTTAAATTATATTTTGAAATAATACATTAATTTGAAAATTATCCAATTGCTATTCTAAAGTTTTTATTTTTGATAAAATGTTTTAAAATAAGTACATAATACTAACTAAAAGTGGAAAAGTAATAGAGGACTACAATAAATAATAATTTGTTATTAAATACTTTTAATATAATACTACAGCAAAATGCAAATACGAATCCAAACATATTGTGATAATAAATAAAGATAATCTGTGAATAGTTTAGTGGAAAAATGGAACAAAGAAAGCAAATAATTTCTGTTGTTCCAATGGTTTCCACTTTAGAAAGTTTTTACTGCATATCTTTTGTTAAACACAGTATTGTACAGTTATCATCATTTTGCTGAGACAAAATTAGTCTTTTTATATTAATTTATCTCTTTTATTTCAAATGAATCTACTTTTGCAATAATTTCAAGACATCTATCAATGATTTAAAATTTTTATTTTATATTACTCTATTTTATTGTCTTTGTCCTACCTCTTTGATACAATTTTTTCTTTTATTTTTTAACTTGTATTTTATCAAGACTAAACTAAGTTACAATCAATATGCAACCGGGTACATTTTACAGTCCACAATTTGGTTCCAAGTAGATGTAGTAGAAATTAATAGGATAACGTGGAAAGATGAGCAATAATTTTTATCAAGGAATTTTAGAATAATTTAATAATAAAAATGGAAAAAAAATAGGAAGATTGTTATATAATCTATCTGATACCTTTCTATATCTCCTGGTCTCATATGTGTGGATTTTCTTACATGAGGTTTGAAAAGGTTGTTTACAAATCATTAGTTTATACTTAGTGCAAAATTCTGAAGTCTAGTTTCTCTTTTATTTCTCTAACCTATTCTATATTTTTCAACAATTTTTCCTTCTACTAAAGCATTCCAGTCTCCATTACAACCAAATTGTCATATTCTTTTATATATTTGATTTAATAATCTATTTTTTTTTATATCCTTTCTATCGCTGTATCTTCTTCTGAAGAGAATATACAGCCCGCCAACCACCACTATTCTGTAGCTTGGGCTTTAGAATTTACCCTGATTATAATAATTATCTCAATGTGCTGCCTATAAAACCTATTGCAAGACAACTTTATCATTAATCCTATTTACGTTTCCATTTTTATTAAATTATTCTAAAATTATGTATTAATTATTCTAAAATTCCCCGATACAAATTCTTGTTCATCTTTCCACCTTATTAATTTCTGCTATATCTAGCTTCCCATTTTTTATTTTAAATTATTCAGTCTACCACTCTTATTTAAGCTCTAAGATAGGGTTTAGATAGTTTTCAAGTTATTATTATAAAGTGTATACAGTACTGCTATATTATTCTCACTATAACTTAGAGGGCTTGGCATGAAACTACATAGTCAAAAAATTGTACAAAATATGTAACAATACTACTAATGCTGGGATGATGTTTGGTTAAGTAACAAAAAGGTAATAATTTTTTTATAATATATAACAGATATACTAAGAAATTATGAATAATGTGAATAACAGTTTGATTTGTACTATGAAAGAGGTTAAAAAGAAGTAAAAATATAATAATATTTTTTTCTTTTTATGGAAATATTTCAAGTATTCTTCTTCTTTAAATTGGAATAGTATATCATCATTGAACTACTCAAACTTTTTTATTCCTATTATATACACAACTAGTAAAGTAAAAAATTTTAAAGATGTACGTGTTGATAACTGGTTAACAGACAACGTAATAGTTTTTAAGCTAAAGGATTTAGGGAATAAAGATGATTGGATAATATTTAATACTAATATATTAGGCAAGTTATATATATTCTTTATACTCTGTGATTGTTCTGTAGTGAATCAGCATACTTTGATAATTTCCAGTAAATTATGTCCCTATACTGTTTTCTTGAAAAGTTATTTCTTCAACATGAAAGCTTTTTTATTACAAAAGGAAATTAATAATTGTTAAAAATTGTAATTGTTGTATAGTTGAAATATAAAAATTAATTTACTAATAAAAATAAATAATTTTTAACTTTCTGTTTTGTAGCAGACTGTAGATTTGTTTCAGATTTGTATAATTAGGTATAATTCATATATTTAAAGCTTACTAACGAGATGAGTTAATGTTGAAATTGCTACCTACTGTGAATAAAGTTAAATTTTTTATTTTTTTAAAAAATATAATAATAAATTGGAATTGTACAGTGAAATGTAAAAAAAAAAGGATGCAATTCAAAACTAAACTCTAAACAAAGACTAATATTTCAGTGCTTTAGTTTTAAATTTAAAATCATATAATTTATATTTACTAGATCTAGGGAATACATTTTTGGTCAACTTTGAATCTTTTAATTGGTAATTAATTAAAGCATATTTATTTTAAAATGCTCGTTATTCATTATATTGTATGTAATACAGAGTGAACAAAAAATTATCCACATGTATGAGGAAAAAATACATGGAAACCAATATATGATAAACTTTATTAAACTTTAAAAAAGAAATAAATATTAAATACTTTATAACCTAGAGTAATGAACAATTAATTACTTACATTGCTTATTTTAATAAAAGTTTGAAATGTCCTCCATTTGCAGCTGCACAGCCATCAACACATTTATTCATGGTTGCACTTACTTTTTTAACAGATACAGTACTAATATTGAGTATTTCGATTTTACTGTTCTGTTTGAATCAGTCAGTTGTGCAAGGATTATTTCTGAACCCTTTTTCTTATTAAAAAATCCAGGTTTTTTATTAAAAAATCCTACATTTCCTGTAGTCTACGGCTAGCTATAGACTACAGGAAATGACATCCCTAAAGAATTCTTTTAGCAGCAAAATTTTGTTATTTTCTGGGTGGGCTGCCCATCATCTTACTGCAACCTACAGTTGTATTCATCTTTATCTAGCAGCCCTATGAAGTCGGTTTTAATCTGTTGGTAGCACAGATGTTACTGTTTCCAAGAAAAATATTGGACACACTATTATCTTCTCAGAAACTGAAAATCATCTTTTTAAATGTAAATCCATGGAAAACATAAGGTTTCTCTACAGTCTGTTATCAGTTGTTTTGGGTGTTTACATAGCTATTTAGATGAATGCACACCATGTCACTAATGAAAATGTTTTCCACGAATCAAATATTGAAGCAAACAATTATAAATACATCATAAAAAATAAATAAAATATATTAAATGGTTTTTGTGAATCATCTGGATACATGTCCAGAAATTAAAATTAAAGATGAATGTATTGAAAACAATCAAACTATAAGAAAATACAGTAATATCACTGGAAAAAGGAAAGTTAAATAAATATTAGGAGTATATACAGATGTAAGCTTAAAAACGGGAAAGTAGTAAGTGTGTTTTTATTATTGATAATAATCAAGTGGTTTAATACAGAAGACAAGCTAAAGGTGGTGGTGTAATGTAGCAAAATCACAAAAGTGATAGATAAACAATGAAAACAATGTTTTTAGTAGATAAGTTTTAGATGTAAGTTTCTAGTACCAACTCACTTTCTTGTGTTTTAAGGCCTGCATACAAGACCATTTGGGCCTCTGCAGTAATTTGGATGTTTACACTGATTCTGTACTTTTCTGTATACAGCCTAAATAAATAAATAAGAGAAATAAATAGGAAAAACAAAATGCATGGTCCATTTCCAGTGATAGAATCATTTTCTGTGATCAGATTCTGGCAATTCCTACACATCATGAATGTGGTATGGACATAATTTTAATTTCTTCATGGCTCTGTGGATAACTCCTATATGACATTCCAATTCACTGAGATAGTCTTCTTATTGTTTTTTTGAGATGATCATTCAAAGGATATGCAATCATGTTCTAAAGATTTGTCATTTAAATCTGTTGTCAGCCAGATCATTTTCATTCATCTACACTACCAGTTTATCTAAAAAGAGTAGCTATGTGTGAAATTGACTTATTAAGTAAATTTGATTGAAGAAAATCTACAGCAAAGCGCTTTAAAAATTATTGTGATTTTAAAAAACTCTTAAAAATAAATGCATTTTGAGATTATGTTAATGCATGATAGTCTTTTTATAGAACACCTGCCATTGACAAATAAAATAGGGAGAGATTACTTAATTGTTGTAAATATATTATTGCTACAAGTGAAAAGTGCAACTTTTCACCTACATATAACCCTAATTTTGTTTATTACTGAACCTTTTTATTTTAAACATATTTTTATTTTATTTTAAATAAACAACAGTTTTATTTTAAACAGATTATCAGATCTCATGCTATACAATTAACATACGTCTATTATTATACTAAATTGTAATAAAATTTCACACATAAAAACATTTTTGAGTTAAGAATGGTATTTTTTGGTGTAGTAAACAGCCTATATTTATTACAAAATGAGAAACATCAATTTATATAGCAGGAAAATTTATTCCCTGTTAAATTGTAGGTATGGCTATTACATAGATCTTGCCGCATCTCATTTTAGGCACTGCTTAGATGAATCTACTATAACGTTATTTGCTCATGGTTGATGTAGTTTTAGAATTTTCTCTAAACACTGACCGACTCTTAACCCACATGTAAAATTGTAGCATAGAATTGCTATTTAGTTTTTGACCTTGACAACATCATTACCTCTTTTTACTGACAGATAAAAAGCATGACAGTGAGACAGTAACTAGAGCTGCTATAATGTAGGTCTTGTATAGATGTGCTAACTTGTAACTGATTATGATGATCTTACTCTGATGTTCATACTGCAAAACTTTCCTTATGCTCTTTATACAATGAGAAAGCCATAATAAAATATATATTAAAGTTAAGAAAATTGTAATACAATAAATTTGTAGTTAGTTATGTACAAGAAATAATGTGACATGGAATTTTACTTTGTGAAGATAATAAATAACAAATTAATATCTTTAAAAATTTAATAAATTAATTTTTTACACATTTATATGTGAACAACCAATCAGTTACACCTTTATATTGAAATAATAAAACTAATGGCTTCACTGAATGATAACTTTATTACTAATAATTATTTCCATGCTGTGTAGAATGAAATTAACTTTTTTAACAATGAAAATAAAAAAAAATCTGAAGTCAAATAAACATATATAATCAAGTAAAGCTATATGTAGGTTAATATCATACTTAAACAGAATGTGAGCGTTCTTTCATATTTCATATACATACAAATTTCATACTTTATTACATGTTTACATTTTTTATGAGGCACTTAAATTAATAACTAACAGCCAGTGCAACAAATATACAAAGGACAAATATTCAATACTGATTGAATATTATCAATATTATATTATCAATATATTAATATATTATATCAATATATTATATATATATAATATTATTATATATATTATATTATATATATATAATATATTATATCAATATATTATCAATATTATATTATTATATTATCAATAATATATTATCAATATATGAATATTATATCCTGAAGCTGGATGAAAAACTCTCTGCTCAGCCAAAAAGCAGCATTTAAGACCAGTAATGAAAAAACAAGTTTTAAATTTATTAAAAAATGCAAGTGCCAAAAAAAAAAATTAGAGTTCACCACCAAACAATTAAAATAGGAAACTTCTGGGCACGGGTTTTTGAAATTCACATTTGACTTTCAAATAAGTACATTCTGAGCGTGTTAGGCATGGGGTTAACAAACACTGCTCTTTAATATAGGATAATTAATTAAAGATCTGCAGGTATAGAATATTTTTTTAAATTTATTAAAACATATATGTACCACATTTATATTACACACATGTGTGCACACGCACATGCGCACACACACACACACACACACACACACCACACAGGAACAAAGGAAATGTAACTGAAAAAAATTTTATGTTTCCCAATAAGGCATTATATGAAACAAATCTCATCAGCCCATTAAAAAAAAAAATAATTGTTTTAAGTAATATTTTGAAGGTTCATTAATATATGTAATCATATGTAGATATGTGGATGAGCAAGACATTTCATCTAAATCTACTTACAGTACCAGAAGAGAGATGTTTAACTTACGGGTTTCCGAATGTAAAATTAATTAAACTTATTCAAGTTGTATCACGTTGATAATTTAATTTGTTTTCTGTTTCTGTATGTTTCTGTCTAGGGAGCAAAACTTTTTCAATACTCCAGCATTTTGAATTACGACTTGTTTACAATTTTCTATCCAATTTTACAGATTTAATTTAATAATAAGAAAAAATTTTCCAATAAAAGAAATAACTTTTCATTAAAAATACGGTGAGGAAAATTTAATTTATTCATGATATATCCCGGGAGCACTGTAAACTTCAACAGATTGATACTAAAATCCTGAGCATCTACAATGTAAGATGAGATTTCTGCATCTGATACGTGTTAATAACAAGTAAAATTAATTTTTACTTGTAAATATTTTAAAACATTCATTATTATTAGTTGGTTAGAGATCAATAAATAAAGACTATAATAATATGTACTTGAGCCATCATCAGGAAATTCACAGTAACTAAACAACCCCAGGTTCATAAACATCAAATCCTCTCTAATTATCATTATAACCATGTTTCCCAAAATATAATAGCCCATTCTTTACCCGATTTTACACGAGTAAATATTTTCAATTAAGTCATTCTAATCTTTTACACTATTATTCAGTACTGTTACTGAGAGACCAAGAAAAGGACTCCGATACATTATTATCCGTCAACTTATTCAACTGTCTATGCATGAAGCCTGAGCAATAGGAATCTCATTGATAATATCAACATTCTTTTGTGCCTGTCAATCAGCTATGGTTACTACAAAATATCCCACCTACAAATTTAATTTCAAAAAGATACATACTTCATCTCTCCCAGTCTAAATAAATCTTTATAAAACATTTCAAGGATTATTCATTCAAATTTAATATGAAAATTTCTAATAATTAAACATAACAGACGATACAAAATCAAATTATACCCGCCAATTAATTATAAAAATATCATGTAATTATGCAAATTTCAAAACTAAGTTTATACTTTTGCATATATATGTAAAGCTATTCATGTCTGTATTATATACATTTATACACTACCTTTATATCCAAGTTGTTAAAAGTCATAATTTCTTCATAGGCGCATCCATTTCTTTTTTAAAAAATTGTCACCAACTTTCCAGAGCAAAATCTCCTTTGCATATGATGACCGACATTCTCGTTGGTCCTTAGGTCCTTAGATTAGCCACCCGCAATATGCTAGCTTTTTCTGCTTTGCTTGAAGATGACATTCATGCTGGTTTTAAGATTCAACCACCCGCAATGTGCTAGTGTTTGCCTACTAAATTTCTTGAATATTACATTCATATTGATCCCTCAGATTCAGATTCAGTTACCTTCAATGTGCTAGCATGTGCCCGTTTCTTGAAGGTGACGTTCTTGTAAGTCCTCAGATTCAGCCACCTGCAGTGTTCTGGCATGTTCTCACATAATCTGAAGCCATTGCTGTCAATGATCATCTGTTTCATCTGTTTAAGAAAGCTTTGTTTTCTTCGTTTTTGGTTAAATTTGACCATGGACCTACATTTTTTTTAGACATACAAATCACTATGTTCAAGTTTATACACTTGTCAATGATAATATTATCTGAAATTTTACTGAACACTATGATCTGAATTCCCACACCATCAAGAAACTAAGTTTTATACATTGCATTTCAATCTTAACTTATTCACTTTTATGTTCAAACTGAAGCAACTGATATCTCACACCTTTTATATTGTTAAAGAACTTTCGAGATCTTCTCTATTGCAAGTGTGCTCCAAAATGTTCTACAAACATTCAAAAGAATCTAGACTGGTCTAGCTAGAGGTTCTAGTTAAAAAATTTCCAGAATGAAAATCTCTTATAATGTTTAACCTATTATAATGTTTTAAGGTTCTCACCCCCCCCCCCCCCCCTCAGTCCTGCAGTAGTTTTGATAGGAGTGTCTAACACCCATAGTATTTTGCTCAGTTAGTAAATAATAATTGTCCCAAGTTTGTCAGTAATTGATCCTGTGGTTTAGGAGAAAATATGGAACAAATAAACGTAAGTTGTTCAGAAAGTAAGAACCGTTTGCACATAGCAGTTTCAGTCACAACAATAGATCAAGGCCAGCTAGTCTAAGTTGTTCTGTTAGCAATTTATGAAATTTTGTAGGTGTACTGTGTCAAAGATTGACCTTGTATGTGTTTATAATGAATAAAAAAATTGAAAATCCTGCCGACTGTGAGGTACGATCAGTCATATTTATATTCTTTGAATGCATAAATTGTTCATCCTGTGAAAATGCATTGTCAAAATACTTCTGTATATGGTGACAGTGTAATGAATGAAAGAAACAAATAAATGTTGATTTAAGGGTATTGTTGATTTATAACACGGAGGACATCTGTTCATGATGAGCAATGCTCAGAATGTCGTACTCTCATTAATAAACAGCTGAAAAAGCAGATCTAAAGAGAACCAGTATTTCACATTAGAACTTAGTGATAAATTTCCTGTAAGTACATGAAATGTAATGTTCAGGTGTTAAATTTCCTGTAATGTTTGAACTTATGAGTTAAGTGTGGGGAGAAATAGCTTAAAAAATGTAGATTATGATGCATTTAAAAAGTTAAATACAATAGAGTTGTTATAAAACAAAAATGCCTTTTACTTCATAGATGGCTTTGAACATAAATACCCATCCACACGATCACATATACACAAACAATGAGTTTATTTATATTAAGATATGATATGTAAAAGCTTCTACATCAATGCATTTGAAGAAATTGAAACTTTAAAAACTAGTAAGGACAAAAATAATCAACATCTATTATTATTTAATGATAATGTAAAATACTAATGATAATATAGACTATTAAACAATAGAGGTTTAGGTGTAAAAAATTCAAATTACAATATAGCCATGTCAGTATATTCTTAGCATTTTTAAGATGCATTATTATAACATTGCCAGTACGTTCTGAAATACTTAAATATGCAATGAGGAATATATTTTTATTTATTTTAGTGTATCTAAGGTTAATATGTGAACTCCATGATACAATAATTCAGACAACCTCCATAATACGTCTCATAACAAAATGTATATTACAAAATGCGTATCAAAATACATATTTCATCAAAAGTCACAAGGTGGATAAATGAAAAAGATGTATAAACAATTTCTACTTACTTTCATTTCTCCTGAAAAGAAAATATTGTACACAGAGATATGTTTCATCAAAATTTTAGTTAGATCTGTTTTACCTTTTATATCATCAGAGAAAGAAGCTGATAATAAATTATTTCAGTTTTATTGATACAACCTGTATCAATGTGGTTAGTGGTTAAGAATCTTATAAATAACAACAGAATAGTAAACTTTCATTTACTTAAAATAACTTTCATTTTCAGTGATAACTAATAAAAAAAGGATGAAACATTAGGAAATCCAAAAAAATGAAAAGCAACTTTTTTGACTAAGCACATTCATGCAAAACAAGAAACATTTAATAAAGTAAAATAAGCTGCATACCTGATGTAAAGCAACTTTTTCCTCATTGTTATTATAATCAACAACTAGAACTGGAAATCCAGTAAGTACCCATGAATCTACAACATCCTGAAATCGTACATTCATAGATAGTGCACCTGATCTATGTCCTGCAATTGTAAGTAGTTTCCAAAGATCACTATTGATGAATCCATCTTTATTAGTAGCAAAAAAACTACTTATACCTTGTTGAAATAGATTTTCACCCAAAATAAGAGATATCATTTGAAACAACAAGGCACCTGCAAAACAATTAATTTAGCATTAATGTATTACACAGTAAAATTACAAATCACAAAGCTAAAATGAATATTTTGAGATTATACTTTTTAAAAACCCAAGCTACCTTTAAATTTTATAAACAAATATTTTATGTGACAAAATGAAAAATAATGATCATCTACGTTTAAATTACCTATGTTATATATGATCATAACATTCATCGTATGAAAGTTGGACGTCATATTCATAATAGTTATAAGCAACTTAACAAAACACTTGTCAACTCTCAAAATAATATGTAAGAATGAAAATCACATGCTCACATGTGACACTCCTTAATGATAAAGATTTTTTTCAAAGAGTGAAGATTTTTAAGCAGAGAAAGTTATGAAACTTAAATGACTTCGTTTGGTATAGTTGAAGTAAATATACCTTTCACATTTTGAAATCATACAATTCTATACCTTATTGCTATAGTATATATAAATTATACAAATAAATATTTTTTCAATACCAGACAGCAAAATTTACATGTAAGTTCATAATATTATTCAAAATTTCAAAAATATAAAACAATTTTGAATAAATTGACAAACAATTTAAATATTATGTTTTAATGTAATATATATTGATTTTAATACAACTGATGATGTAGGATACTGCAAAAACTAGTTACTGGAAATTAATATCGTAAGTTTTACTAATCTAATTATATTTTATATATTAAAATAAATATATAAAAATTTATATTTTATATCAAGTAAATATTTATATACCATGCATTTTGTGGGATTTTTATTGTTATAAATTCTGAATGGAATACAAAGTTTAATTATGTTGACTGACTGAAAAGTAAATGGCCGCTTTGATGGTTAAACAGTCATAATCAGTGGACTCTGAGGAAAAAAATATATAAATGCAAGAAGATAAGTAAATAGATGAAATAAATAAATGAAAAAAGAAGAAATAACAAGCATATATTGTCTGATAAACAACACTTTTGAAACTATAATAGCTAAATAAGTTAAAATTTTAGATTTTAAGTAAAATCTAACAGTTTAAGATTTTAAATAAAATTGAAAGATTACCATTATGAGTGTTCTATATATTTAGAACTGATTATTAAAAACATCTATGAGAATAAGCCAGTATCCATATGAATTTGGGGGGGGGGGAGTAAACTGTTCCCAGAGAGTAAAATTTCAAATGACATATTTTATTAAAGGATATTTTACATTGGTTGTAGAAGCTTTCTTTAAAAATGTGGCAATACTATTTATTGATAGAACCCAGCATGTCTTTTAATCACATTTCAGCACTCATCCCTATGGATACACAACCAGTAGAAAGATAACAGAAATGCTGTTTAAAAATTTCTATCAGCATGATTCTGTATTAACAATAAAATCTTTTGGTTGAAATCACTCCACCAGAACTGAAGAAAATTTTGAAACAATTAGGGAACCCATCTCATAGTGTTCACTGAGAAAACATGCAGGTTCTCTTGGTGCAATATCTCAAAATGACAGTTCATAGTATGTTGTAGCAGAATCAGTAATTTAATCCATGAAAAATTGAGTGCTATTGATCTAATTGTTAAGAGAAATATTTATTTAATCAACAGATATGTTGTCTTTCTACTAGTTGTGGGATCCATGGGGATGAATGCTGAAATATGAATAGACATGCTGAGTTATATCAATGGTATTCCTACGCTTTTAAGGAAAGCTTCTACAACTGATATGAAATGTCCTATAACACACTATGTCAATTGAAAGTTTAGTTTGTGGGCTATGCTATTATGTACTTCACTGTCATAAATACATTTTAAATAATCAGTTCTATATAGTCCAGTAATAATCCTAATAATAATTCAACAACAATTTTTATCACAGAATCATAGACCCACATATCTTTGAAGACCATGATAAAATTGTAGTTACAGAGTGTTATATCAAAGTTTGTAGGCATTTATAAAACAACAGCATCATCATCATAAAAATAATTGTCATATAAGGTAATGCTCACACTGCACTGACAACAATGGGTGTGTTAAAGGAAATGTTCTCAAGTCATGTCGTGTTCTAATACAAAAATGTTTTACAACCTGGTAGTTCACTATGATTTGGTTTATGGTTTTGTAATTGCTTTAGGGATTCTGAAATATTTTATTAGTCTTATTTAATATTAATTTGCGTAGATAGCCTGACAGGGTATCTAGGCTAGTTCAAAGGGAATTTGAATTAGTTCAAATTCCCTTTGAACGGCACACACAGGGTTGAAACCAATATTTCTACATTCTACTGTGTTTTGTTGTATATTTGTTTCTTTTATTGTTTATGTTACTTCAGTTTCTGACATTTATTTTTTATTAAGTAGACGTTATTTTTTTTTTTTTTAACAGCAATTGTTAATCTTTATTTGTATGGAGTTTGCTATTGGTCAATGTCATCAGTGTGTGCATGATTATGGATCCGTCACGTTCTCACTTACACCACACATCTACTTGAAGTCGGGGTTTTCTCCATGCGTAATGGTTAGGGTGAGGACCTCCACATCTGGGTGCAGGCCAATAGCAGTGATGCTGAACAGATAAGCAAGGATATTTCTGTGAAAGTCGAGGGCACCACTATGGCTGTGACAGGAAGGAATGGTAGGAAGGTCCACATCCTTATTAAGGATGTGGATGTACTCACCAATCAGAATGAATTCATTACAGAGTTTTGGAAAATCATGGGGGAGTCAGTGTCGATCGAAGTTATGTCCATGCGACCGGCCTATGTGCAACGCAGGTGGTCACTAAAAAAAAAATGTGGCAAACGTTTATCCTGGGGATAAATTATTGGCTGATGGACGTATCCGTATTGGATAGGTGGGTTGTAGGATTATGAGACGTTCATTTGATGACCTTTGTTTTTGCTGTTCGAAGCCGGGCCACGGGGTCAATTCATGTACTGGGCCAGACCATAGTGGCCACTGTTTCACCTCTGGTGAGGCTGGTCGTCTTTGGAAGGACTGCCAGCGAGAGGCTGGTATCCTTCCTGTCGGTTGCATGGACATGAACCCAGAGGTAGAGCAAGGCTTCACCTGCGACGTGAAGAAGGGGTGCCTGCTCGGTGCTGATGGGTGTCTCTGGGGGACAGCCCCATCCAGGAGTGGGAGGCTCTGGCATCCATCATCAATGATTGGACGAGGGCTCCTTCACAGCGCCTCTGGAGGAGGGAATCTAAGACCTTAGTCTCGGTGGGGGATCCCCTTGGGGGTTCCCATTAGAGGCAGTGCATTAAGACTGGAGTCCTAGTGAGGGGACCCCATTGGAGTCCTCTCATTAGAGGTGTGGTATATACTGTAAGACTTGAGTCCTGGCTACCTGAGCGGGACCTTGTGTTCTGCCGAGGTAGTTTGAGGCGAAGAGCCCCCCCTGAGGTGAGCTGAGTTATGCTTAGCTGCTTAATCTGGCTCCAGGAGGCGGGGTAAATGAAGGAGAATAGAACAAAAAAAAGTCATCAGTGTATGTGCTTGTTACTGGCCAATTGTTTTTATGTGTTTATATTTATAGTTTGTAAACATTGTTTTTGTTTAATTTTAATTAGTTAACACTGTTTAGGATACTGATTTTGTTATGTTTATGATATCAGAAATCATAAAGGAAAAAATGGTAAGTCCAAGCAGGTTAAACCTAGCGAGGAGATTACGGGAATGAATGAAATTAGGCTCGACGACTGTTCATCCTCTTCTGGGAATGAGGGGTCACGAGCAGGTGCACCCAGTTCTTCACAGGCTGGAAAGAATAAAGATCAATTAATGATTAAGAAGTTTTCTAAAGGTAATGGGAGGGCTGGAGATTCAGTCCTGTTAGTATGGGCGTTTGAAGAGAAGTTTGTGGCAGCTATATAGGATGAGGCAGAGGGTGGGCGTTACGTGCATGATCTCTTTCCAAATGTTGGTTTATGAGACACCTCTTGCATACACCCTAATAAACATGTGACGCAATTTCTTTCCAGGCATCGGGCTTTTAGGGACAGAATGCAGAAATTCGGCCAGTTAGATTCTGGGATGTGCCCTCAGTGTGGACAATTGGATGAAACCTACCACATTTTTTATGAGTGCTCGAAGTACGAGTTAATATGCACAGAGACCATCTGTTGGCTTGATCTTATCGGGTCGGTGTTGGATCTCTCCGTGTAAACTGGAGCCTGGCCGAATGGGCGATAGTGGAGAGTTTTATATAGTGTACTTAGCAAAGGAAAGAATTGCTGAGGATATCTAGAACTTTGCTTGGATTTCTCTTGTATTCTGTTTTTGTTGATGTTTCATTTTATTAATTATATTTTTGTTCTTTGTTTTGTTTTATGTTACTGTGTTATTATAGTTATGTGTAATATTTTATGTTTTGTGTTGAAATCACTTTTACCTTCTACAGTAGGTAGTTCAGTTCCTTTGTTTAGTTCAATTCTTTCAGTCTTACTTAAGACTCAGTAAGATGTGCTTTGTTTTGAGTTCATTAAATAGTAGTACACTGTTGGAAATGTCATTCGTGGCAGTTACATCAGTGGCATCCTGGGTGAGGCGGACTGGAATATGTCAAAAGCTGAGGTTTCAAAGATGACCTCCGGTAAAGCCCATAAAAGCTAGGAACGGAGAGTGTCTTCCCCTACAGGGGTCAGGGATGTCACTAATTTCTGTAACTACTAGGCATAAGCAAACATATACATATTTTTTTCATCACAAATCCCAGAAACATCAATTAACTGCAACACAGGCTAAAATATAACATAGCAACTATCTCTAAAGACTCTCCAAAAATTCTGGGGTTGAATTTGTTTTGAAATATGGGGCTTATGGTTGAGAAAACAAACCTCCTTTAAATCATCATCAGTGGTACTATTGACAGCTTGTAAAAATTGAAACAAAGAAGATAATAGATAAAGAAAATTTAATTATTATCTAAAGAAATGTGACAAAATAAATTAAATGTGATATAATAAATTGATAAAAAACAAATTAATTAACTGCCTTACTTGTAGACATTAGGATTGTTATAATAAATAAATTTTTATAAAACAGAATTAAGTCATAAGGATAAAAATAAAACAATAAAAACAAACTAAAATTTCATTTTATAACAAATTATAAAACTAAAATTATATATTCTGTCCACTATATATAAGAAATAAAAATAAAGAAGAAAAAAATTGTAACTCTTAAAATGATTTATCTCTTAGTAGTTTTTTTAATTTTATTTTAACCCCTGGGACCATTGTTAGGTATTGCTTTAGAGGATGAAATGAATGACAATTTTTTTTAGCGTATGAAAATTCCACGCCTGACAGGGACTCAACCCGGGACCTCCAGATGAAAGTCTGAGATGCTACCATTCACACCACAGAGGCTGGCAGTTCTTAGTAGTTAGATGCAGTTATAATACTTTTATTTTTCATCTGTAAATAAAAAATTGAATGTATAATGCAATTTATTCTTGATGAATCTTTTATTACTACAATTACACGGTCCGTTTCATACCATTTCAGCAAGTTTGCAGAAAAAAAGAGTGTCATGTATTCTGCGATTTTTTTTAAAGTAAACTACTGATAAAGAATATTTTTTACTGAAAACCAAAAAAATAAAATGAAACATTATGTAAAATTTCTTATGCAAAATAAATGTAAATAACTGTATAATATTAAGGATGGAAAATATTTTTCTAAGGATACAAAAAGATTTTTTTTTATATTGAATTTTTACAAATTGAGTTTTTTTTAATTTACTATTTTGAATATGTGAAGCAATTTAAATTATTTAACTATATTACAATTTGAAAATTGAATTAAAATAAAAAAAGAAATACTGGAACTGTAAAATTTTTTAAAAAATCACCTTCAAAGGAAATCAACTGTACTAAGAGAACAAACAAATTTTAACTTAAATGATACTACAAATGTACAATTCTGATGGTGTATCAGGCAGTCAAACTAATCCAAAATTTTTCTGTCAGAAATTAGGAACAAATTAGGAAATTAGGGCTTGCTTTATAGATATTGACTATGCATTGACAGCAGCACACCAAACAAAATTTAGTATGTTGAATATGATTCATGATTGGAATAGCTAAGACTATTTGATTATGATACCACTAAACAATTTAATTCAGTCATTAAATTGTTTGCCCATTTCTACAAAATTTCTATGGCAATATTAAATGCTTCAACACCATTCATTCACCTTTACTAACTTCAATGATTGATGTGGTCTTCGTTAAGAATTTTCTCAATTATCTTATAGAATTTGCCTTGTAGTTCTCATAACCCTTTACCAATTTCTGATCATCCATTGATTATTTTTGGCAGTCAATACACTGACAGTTGATAAATGTCACTCAAACCTCTATTGCTTATTTAAGACGTTAGCTCATATTTAATCACTAGATCATTCATCATTCTTATTGTCATTCAAAACATTTCAAGTGGTTTATTTAGGTGTTGCAAAATAACAAACAAAAGATAAAATTACTTAGGTAATAAAGAATCAAATAAAAAATCAGGTTCAGTAAAGAATAAAATCAGTTAAGATGAACAGCCAACCTTCTTTTCTCCAAACCCCTGAACAAAGGTTATGAATAAATTAATAAGCACAATAGTTATATTTATAATGAATTTTAGCCATACTTAAAGTTATGAAGATTTACTTAAAAGTGGTGTGGGAATAATGTAGATTAATGCTTTTCCAAGAAGAATGATTGATAATGAAAAGATTGAAAATGAATGATTGATTAAAAGATTGATATAATTACAACAAATAATTTTATTGCTATCAGTTTCTCAATTCTTTCTCAGTACCACTTTGTTACTGGGTAATAGGCAGTAACACATTCTTTATTGTAAATGTAGGAATGTAGGGTGTAACAAAGTCATATATACTGTCACTTAATGAAAAAATCTGATGTGAACACTACATGACTTCCTTTTACACCTATTAAATTACATATATTTTTTATAACATATTTTTTTTATTTTCTTTTCATAATTTTTTTTGTTATTGAATTATTAATTTTAAATTTTTTTACAAACAAAGGTTAATAATTATTAATAAATTAATATATTTAAATTAAAAAAAAAAAAAAAAAAATGGAAATGAAGTCTGACTCAAACTGATGTGCCTTTCCCTTGTAAGATCCAAATAGTTCATTAATTAAAATTTTATTGGGCTATAACTCTGGAACTAACGAAAATAAGTACCACTTGAAATATATCATTGAAAAGTTCTCAATGATATTACTTATAGCTTATTACTACAGTTAAGAAAAAGTAAAAAATCCAAATGTTTTGGATTTTGGGCTTTTATTGGAGACTTTTGGTCCAGTCTATTGCAATCAAATGGGGAAGTGCACAACTAGATGTTAAAACAGTCCTAAATCCAAAATTTCAACATCCTACAGCTAATAATTTTTGAGTTATGCGAGATACTCGTACATACATACAGATGTCATGCTGAAATAGTGAAAATGAATTCAGGGATGGTCAAAATGGATATTTCTGTTGAATTCTGAAAACTGAAATTTTTTGCGATTACAATACTTACTTACTAAAATTCATAATAAATAACGATTACCATTAAATATATTTAAACTGGTGATTTTTCTAAACTCTATTATATGATGATTCAACCAAACTGTTTGCTTTAGAAATATCTGTAATATTATCTGACTCAACTAGCTCTACTAATGGATTCATTGTAATGATGTTATCATGTTTCATTCCAGAAGAAAGCTGTTCAAAAAATGTTAATTTTTGGATATATGGTCTTTTAGTTACCTGCAATACAAGAAATAAATATAATTTCCTTCAAAAAATGCACAGATAAATAAATGATTCAAAGAATACACAAATAAATTGATTTAAACAAAGTTTAGGCTATAGTCAATGTTAATAACAAGGATTTAGTAATGACTCATTCTTAATATTATAGACCATTTGTTCTTCTGGAGTTACACTAACAGCTAATGCCATTTTCATAATGATATATGTGTCTTGAAAGAATGCCTAAAATTTTATAAGAGCTATTTGGAAAGTTCTCAGCCTGACAAAGAAACAAGATTTTCCAGAAATATTTTTTCCATTTTCAATGTAGTCAGTTAGTAATTTAATACATTTAGAGCGATGCCTTTCCAACATTTTATTACTCTTAGTATAATTCAAGATTCAATTTGTCCAACTCTACAAAATAAGCTCTTTCTCAGCTTTGACTTCCTTATTTGAAATGAATCTTTGTTCAACAAGCCACTTCTTCAGGTCTGAGAAGAAGTAATTGTTAGGAACCAAATCACCAGCACTTCAAACCGTAGATTATGGAGATTTTCACAACAAATTGAGACTTGTTTGTAGTCTCACACATCTGTGATAAATGAAAATCTATAATTTATTAGATTTCTAAATTTAATTTTGTGGTGAAAGAGCACTTTTTTTGTACAGACATGGATATTTTCCCTGAATAGCACCCTTAGTTTGGTAGTGAAGTGTAATACTCCTCAGTGAATGGTCCTGCCTTTTTCCAGATACTCTATGGGCATCACGCCATGAGAATTTAAAAAAGGCATAGCCATAACGTTTCCTCAGATGAAACCATTTTCTCTTTCTTTGGCATACTTTCATCTCCTCTCAACCACTGCTTGGTCTTTGGTATGTAATGGTGAATCCATGTTTCATCTACTGTTATAAAATGTCAAAGAAAAGTCAGCAGAAACTGTTAAGTTTGCGATTTAAGTAAGCTCAAGCACCTTCACATAGCGACCATTTAATGTGGCATTGTAGATTTTAGCGATGATTTTGTCATGGTTTTGGGCATCCTGAGCATTTACAATCTTGACTGGAAGTACAGCTACGTTTAAATTCAGTAGCCCACTTTTTTATCACCAAAAATGAAGAGGAGCAATCCTTTAAAGTGGAATATATATCTGTCTGGATTAAACATTCATTTCACCCACCATGAACGTATTTCACACCAACTCAGCTTATCATGGTTATTGGAATTGACAGTGCCAATACTCACATAAAAAATTTCAGGAATTTCCTACTTTTTCGTATGTCTGTCCTTACAAATAAAATCATTAACACAATTTTGAGAAGTGTCAGTCAAAACTTCCTTCCACAATGTCTGAAAATCACAATGTCTGTCTTCCACAATGATGAAAATCGGTGACACCTATTCTATCAGATTTAAGCTGTCCAATCCAGTTTTAAAATTTACATGACTAATACACTTTTTACTATATCTTTTTATAAAATTGGCGAGTGAACTACAGCTGGTTTTACACCTTCACAAAATAAAAATCTTATCATAGCACACAGTTAGTTTATCGTAGAAGTTTCAAGTGGTGCTGACTGTTTTAAATAATCAAATTAATTTATAATGATGACAATTTTTGTCAAATAGCTTTATTTTCAACACAAGGGGCCAACTTGAAAATCAGACAGTTTCAGTTTATTCTCTCCATAGTTTTTCCTGATTTAAGGCAAAGGATTGATGAAACAGCTGTTGCTTCCATTTTTTCAAACTGGTTAAAGTAAGGAACAAACTCTCTGATCAATTAGATATGTGCTGCTTGATGAAAAGTGCTCACATTGAACACCTACAGGAAAAACTGTAAGAGTTACTTATTTGAGACTCATTTTGGAGTAAATCAAAGTGAAGAGATGTTAAATAGCTTTAAACCCCATATTATTTTTTACAGACCCTGTTATATGTAAATAATAACATATTATATATATATATGTTCAAAAACACACACACGTGATCAGTTATATGACTTGTCTGATGCACTTTTCTGTTGCTTGGTATAATAAGTTAATTTCTTTTCATTTACACGAACAAGGTCTGTTCAGAAAAACCGAACCGTAATTTTTTAATCTTTATTATTAATTTTACAGATTTTGGTCCTTGTTTCCTTCAAAGTACTTCCCACTTCCCTTCCCTATTCACACACTTTTCCCAGCGATGTTTCCACTTTGTGAAGCAGTCTTGGATAGTTTCAAATGAAATGGCATTTAAGGTCTGATGAATTTGCTTTAATGTCATCGATAGTCCCTAAACGGTGTCCTTTCATAACATTTTAATTTTGGAAATAAGAAAAAATCGCAAGGAGCCAGGTCTGGTGAGTAGGGAAACTGAGGGAGGACAGTCATCTAATTTTTGACACAAAACTGATGAATTGACAAAGCTGAGTGTGCAGACACATTGTCGTGGTGAAGGAACCATAAGTTGTCTCGCCACAACCCTGGTCTCTTTGTGAGTTTTCTTTTTGCATGCATCAGATCATTGATTTTCTGAACGAGGGTGTTATCAGTTGAAGTCTTCCTGGTCGAGGGTCTGCCTTCCTGGTCGAGGGTCATCTTCAACTGACCGATAACCACTTTTAAATCATGAAAATCATTCATAACATTGTGTATGACCCAAAGCATCATCTCTGTAAGCTTGTTTCAAAAGTTGAAATGTTTCTGTGAAAGTTTTCTCCAGTTTCACACAAACTTTTATGTTGTGATCATTGCTCCTGAAAATTATATATTACAAAAATCGCTACTAATACTTAAATATGTTGCACTCAAATAACAATAACACGAAAACTAAATGAGATATCAACAATCCAAGAATATGTCATTACAGAGAAGGTTATGGGGAACACAATCTGCCAATCACACATCACTAAATATCTCCGTTGGCGTGTAATTAAAAATTTTCGGTTATTTTCTGAACAGACCTCACATTAAATTGTTACAAAAATGGTATTAAGAATTTTTTTTTAATTATATTTACCAGTTAACAGGAAAATAATCAAACAAATCTTTGAAAATTTATTTACTTAAATTTAAAATTAACACATATAATTTACTTACATTAGCAGCAACTATGTTACTAAAGTAACCTAAAAACCCTTCATGAACCCATAAATCTGACCACCATTTAAAAGTAATTAAACCTCCAAACCACTGACTGATAAACTCACGTGCTACTATAACAGAAACATCAATTGCTAAATCACTCTCTTTTAATATTAATTCCTCGCTATAAAAAAAAAAAGAAACAAATAAGTAAATGGCAGTATAATGTAATGTTATACATATTGATATAATTATTATTAAAGATATGTGGTAGATATTCCAAATCTGAGTAAAAATTCTTATGATTTAATAATGGGTCTACAAGACATTTTTGTTATCCCAACAAATTGTTTTTTTGTTTTTTAATTATTTATTTTTATATTACTCTAGTATTGCACATCATACTGATTTCAACTGAACAAAAATGAAGGCAATAATCAAATGAACGAATACTACTTAACCTTGACACAAATTTTCTAATATAGTTCCTTTTGTATTGATTATATTTATCATATTGAAGGAAGGTGAAATTTAGTTTTCTTTGGTATTTCTCTTTGGAACCTTCTCCAAAAGCACAGAATGTTAACTTTGGTTCAATCATGACAATTATACAGCTCTCTTTCAAGTTTCCTAAATATTTGGTTGTTCATCTCCTCACGATAATCTTCTTTATGCTATATTGTATATTTTATCTCTCAAACCACTTTAATATTTGTAATCATAGGATTCTCCACCCAGTCATATAACTGAACAGAATACCAAACAATATCTTTAATAAAATCATTTAATTTCACAACTCATTTTTACTATTTTCTGAGGAGGTTCAAATGATGAGCCGATGCTAACAATAACATTTTGATTTACTTTGGAACACATTCTCTGCATAGCGCATGATGACAAAGAACATGCAGCCACAATAACCCTGGTTTGAAGTAAATAATTCTTTATCGTCACATATGGTTTACAGCAAACAAGTTCTTTAACGTAAACATTATAAACAGTTATCAACGAATGGATAGCTTGTTATTGAATTCAATATGTTTGTTTATGTGTGAACACTTTTTGTCTTGAATTTTGATTCAGATGGAGCAACGTTAGAGGATTATAAAGGTATATGAATAGCTATAATCAGCCATCAGGATCATTTCAAAATAACTGCTAAAATTAAAATTTTGTAATAATCATTATGCAATAACGGTGTAAGCTATCAAGTTGGTTCAAACACATAACGTAAGGTTTACTAAACTGCATAAAATATATAAGTATCAATTATGTATATCAAGTGCAAGTCCCCAAAATGGTGAAAAACTAGCTTTTTAACAACTGGAAAAAAATATGCCATAAAATCATAAAAAAAAGAGATAAATAAATTATATTAGCTTATGTAGCATAAGTAGAAGTTAGAGATAATAATTTTGTTAGAAATGAATTAATAATAGAGAGAAAAGAAATAATGATAGTAATAAGAATGTTTAATCGGAAAATTCTTATTAAACTTTTCAACAGGTTTTAGTTTATTTTTGAATATCTGAGTTTAATTGGAAACAATATTTGAATTTAATAACCGAATTAAATGAATAGTAAGTAATTCATGAACATGTTCAAACCTGTTCAACTCTAAACAGCAGCTGAAGAATATTTGTATACTATGCATATGTTGAATATAAATATTTTAATGTTATAAAACACTTGAATAAATATTTTACAAACACAAATAAAGGTTTTTTTTATTATGATCTACAAAAAGATGTAAAAATATATAAAACAAATTAAATATGAAAAAAATAAAAATTAGGAAGGTTTTATAGGTCATAAACTAGTCAAAATAAATGCTGTCATTTCTTTAATTTTTTTTAGATAGGAATATTTTATCTCTGTCTTTATAGTAAGAATATATAATCTCTAGACTTTATAGCAGTGCTTAATCTTTATCATAAAAATATCTAATATAATCTTTATTACATTATGAAGTTTGGAAGCATATCTATATAAATAAAAATATAAATGTTAGTTTGTTCAAAATCTTAAATCTTCGAAAATTCTTCACTGATTACTTTGAAATTTTGACACAATGTTGCATTTGAATATGGCCCATATTTTTATATACCTACTATTATATAGATAGCACACTTGTGACAGGTAAAACATGCTTTTTTGAAAAACAACACTATCTGTTTGGTGTAAAAGCAACTCACGCTATACTAAATATTTTACAATTTCATTTCAACGTTTCCAGTATGTGTGTCCGGTATATCCTAAAAAGCTACTGGATCGATTTGCACATGAGAAAAATGGGAGAAAGGGAAAAAATTGAAAAAGGGAAAGACGGAAAAAACAGCAAGGGGAAAATCTAAAAAGGCAAAAAGAAAAGGAAAGGGGAAAGCAGTGAAAATGAAAAATGGGAAAAGGAAACGGAAAGGGTAAAGAGAAAAAAAAGGGAAAGGAAAAAGGGAAAGGGAAAAGGGGAAGTAAGGAAAAAGAAAAGGGGATGAAGAGGGAAATACCCTCTGATGAAGGGGGAAAGTGGGGAAAGGGAAAAATATAAATATGAAAACACCAACGGAAATTGGGGGAAAATGGAAAAGGCAGAAGGGAAGGGGGAAAGGAAAAGGTTAAATTTTTGAAGTTCCGTAATGTTCATTTTGTTAATATTTTATCAAACTTTAAATTGTGTTCATTATATATATATATATATACTCAAATGTAGCAATAGCAAATCATTACCGGGTATGCTAGTTATAAATAAATTTTTAAAAATAAAAAAAAGAATATGGGATAATTATATTACAAATCTTGAAAATTTAATCATTAAACAGTAATGATGGTTTTAAAATCAAACAACATTTAAAAAGTTTCCATTAATTTTTTTTTTTGTAAGACTTTAACGATATAAACAATATATTTCTTCTATATATTGTTACATGTTCATAACATGGAAGAAAAGAATTGTAAGGTGGATTTTTGGTTTAAAACACACAACACAATACAATAAATTTTTGGGTACAAACTGCCTAAAGACTCTGCAAGTGACAACATAAAACAAAAATGGAGAATTAAATGTCACGACTAACTAATAAAATCTAAACTCAAAATAAACATTGCAAAATTAATGAACTTTTTGTTACACATATGAAATGTCATAACATTTCATATGTTTAACAAAACATATGGATATATCTTTCAAGCAGAGTGAAGAGAAATGCCATTTAGGTTTGTTATAAAATGTCCATTAATGTTATAAAATTTAGACTGAAGAATAGGGAAAAAGGCTTAGGCCAATACTTAAAGACAAGAGTCATGTAAGAATGATAAAAGTAGGAAATGAAAAAAGGTAAGCTCCGATTCAACGTTGAATAAGGGATAGTGTCTCTCACCGGTGCTTTTAATTAAGGAAGAAGCATATATATTTGAAAATGTAGTAACTATCCGAGAAGAAAGGATAAAAATATTAAGATATACTGACATTGTAGTTTGACAGAAACAAAATTATGAATGCCATAGATTCACTGCTAGGAAAAAAAATGAATATAAAGAGAGAAACAAAGATTATGAAATTAAGTAAAATGGTGAACAATAAAGAATTACATATTAACAAGGGAAATGTAACCTGACATAAGTAAAAGAATGTTGTTAATTAGTAAAATTACAATGGATGAATGAAGTTAGATAGACAACAGAAGAAGACTGGCACAAGCAAATGGACAATCTTTATCCAAAAACAAAGTATGTTTTTGTCAAAACTGTATGGATCTAAAACTGTGAAAGAAATTTTTGAAAATATTTGCATGTAGTATAGTGCATCAATGGATAATGGGCAATAGGAAAATCAGAAAAGAAAACAACAGAAGCCTGTAAAATGAATATGAATCATACAAGAGAATATGAAAAATAGATGGGGTTGGGTGATAAAATACGATACGAAGAGCAAGAACAGATGAGGAAAGAAATTTATGCCAGATCCTGATGCCAAAATAATAGTTTGAATATGGCCGTCCAAAAATAGTTTAATTACGCTAAACAAACTAGATTGTTAAGGGGTGTATGAAGTCAATGTTTAATTAACTTAGTGAAAGATTTAGAGAGTGTTATAAGACAAAACTGCAGAAAAAAACATGTATATTGAAATTTTTAAAACAGATAAACAGAGAATGTAGGATGAAGCCATTAATGCTGAGGTTAAAATATCATCACGCAATAGAAGGGCCTTTCTTTTTTCTGTTTAGCCTCCAGAACCAGTCTGGGAATTACTTCAGAGAATGCTGGAGAATGACATAAAACTATTACATGACAAATAACTACAAAAAAAATTTCTTAGTAATGGCTAAAAGTAAATAAAATAGTGTAGGACTATTTATTTATTAAAAGAAATAAAAAAAAAAAATATATATATATATATAAAGAAAGCTTAAATTAAAAAAAAAAAAAAAAAAAAAATGGCTTTAAAAATGTAAAATTACTTGATTAGATCATGTAGGCATTAGGAGAAATACAAAATAAATATTAGCTTACATTAAAAACAACTATTTCAAATAATTTTAATACCGGCTGAAGGTAACTTTAAAATAAAGGTAAAATTTTATCATTTTACATTCACTGCTTTCTAATTTAATTTCATCAAAAAGTGTTAAAAATGTTAATGTTCAGAATATGTTTAGACGTTTATGGTAATATTGGTGTAATATTAATAATTTATAATCTGATTAAAAAGGATGTAACTTACCTAAAAATAGAAATACCAAGACCTTCCACACAATCAAAATCCAATTTTGGAAGAGCAATCATGTCATATTTTGTAAGTGGATAATTAACACCAAAGTAATCTTCGACATATCCAAATATTTCTGGGCTGAGCTCTTTAGCAGTTTTAAATTTTTTTAGATTATCCTTTCTTGCCCACAAACAAAATGAGATATTATGCCTGCCTTAACTTCCCACAGACACAGTCTAAATCAAAAACTATGAAATTAAGAATATGTACAGGAATGTGTCCATAAATTTATTCCACACACAACCTTTTTTTATTTTTCCTGCAAAAATTCAGACAATACTAGATCTTACTACCATATAATTTTATTGTTTATTATTATAATACAATTTATATTAAAACTAAACACAACATAAATCAGCAGTGCAAAAGTTAAAATATAAACATAGTTTTTTTAATAATATAATTTAAAGTTTATAAATAAAGCAACCACTTCTGTATCTAATTGCAGAATATTAGATTTCTACATTGCATCACATCTCTACAGAATATTCACATTCCTGACAGCCAGTGTTTGCACTTTGGATCTTTATGAAACAACTGGTTTTAATTTTATAAATCCTAATTCTTTTTTATTTTGGAAGATCTTTTGATTAAAATATATGTTGAAGAGCATAAAAGCATTTATGTAAATAAGCCAGATTACTTAATAAATATCTTTTTTGTGAGGAAATCTATTATTTTTAACAGTTTAAAATTTGATCTCGACACATCTTGATCATACAACTGATCTTGATAGTGATCTTCTTCTTCTTCAATCAACTATTTCTGTTTACTTAAAACATTTTCTGCATTATCAACATTGAAATATAGTTTTTCCATTAATACAAAGTTATCTCATTTAACATATTTTTTTCTATTTATTCAATCACACAATACTATTACAAAAATTTTCACTATCCTGCAGACAATGTTGAGTTGAAAATTCTGCAGTTTTACTACAAAATTGAGCAAAAAAGAGCATACCTCAGGCTGTAAAATAAACTACAGATACAACATTAAATTTTTTCAGATTCATTTTCTTTCTTATTTGATTTAGATTCTATTATTATTTTAGAAAATTAACTTTGGAGTCTCATGATTTGATTTTTATACAACTACATTTCCAGTCACTACAATCTTCATGACAGCATGAAAGTCATGCTGACAATCTTTTTTGATTATCAAAGCTTGGTTGATCACAAGTATGCTCTTAAAGGACAAACTGTCAATAGAGAATACCAAATAACTGTTCTTCATGGGCTAAGCGAGGCTGTTCAATACAAGGACCATAGTTTTGGGAAAATTATCAGTTGGAAATTTCATCATGACAACACTCTACCCAAAACACAGATTCTTGGCAAAACACAGTTATCAGGAACACTTGTCATGTAAGTTTCCTGATAACCATGTTGTAGCGGGGTTGCACTGTAGGTCCTCCTTTCCAATCAAATTATTAGATGATTTTTGTTGAGGATATTCAAGATAAGATGTCATGGATCATATTCTTCATTAATTCCAGAAAACTAAACAACTGAAGCATAAAGAAAAGTAATCTTATTATAACTGTGTCAATATCAAACCTGCATTTTCAAAGAATCTTGGATAAATTCTCATCTAGTTATCCCTGTCCCTGTAATCATTGGAATAAAAATTTGCTTCAGGTGAAAATAGCATTTGATGGGATTTTCATTTAATTTACATTCTGCCTTGTCTAGCATAAAATCTAAAAATTTAATATGTTTGTACAATCATGCAGTTTTCCAGTTGCTTGTGAGACTAATCATAATCTCTTCAATTAAATTTACAGAGAATTTCATCATATAATATCATTTACCGAGAATTTGGAAATAACAAACCTCAAATTGGGAATACGTAACTGATGTCTTCAGGCTCCTAACTAAAGTTTTTCAGGATTTACTGTTTTCTATCTATGTCTCTCAAATTATGGAGTTATTAACTGATATGTTGGAGCAACTCAACTCTAAGGTTATCTAAATTAGGCTTAAATTCTAAAGCCTTAAACAAACTGAACTTCTTGCACAGGCATCACCTTGCTATCAAATTAGTAAAATATCAACTAAAATGCTCTGTGGTAACATTCAGTAATGACCATAAAAACTTATAATTCCCTTCAAAAAACCCTGTATCAGTATTTAAAGATTACCTTTCAAGATCCACTGAATGGAAAATTATTAAACAGTTGATTGTTATGATTCTTTTACAGAAACTCAGTGTAATTAAAAATTTTTAAATTAGATTTAGAATTTTTGTAATAAAAACTTTATACACTTTTTATTCCAAAAACCAATAAAAAACCTATGGTTTTATTCAAAAAATTCTAATTAAAAAATTAATTTATCTATTAGTCTAATCTAATAATAATTAATTTAAAATTAGATTATATAAATTCAGTTACAATTTTATATTTACTAAGATAGTTTAAAAACTAATTTGGACATGAATTTTAGTAAATATACTTGCAAGATGGATTGCTACTGCAAAATTAATGATTATTATACTAGATTAACTATAAGCTTACTTAAAAAAAAAATTCAAACAGAATTTTTCTTTTATATTTCATTTCTTTTTAACTGAACTTTTAATTACTTGTACTTTCATTTTTTGTACGTTAATTTATCACAGAATAATACATATAATATATCAAAGAAGATGCATACCTAAAAAATAACAAATATCCATCAATTAAACTTATTCATGAGAAATAATTTTTAGAGATTATTTAATGAATATTTCATGTCAATTCTTGTGACATAATAAATTTACATAAATACAGATTACAGATTATTCCTTTGACTATTTTATAATACTCATGAAATGAAAAAAGATTACCTCATTCACTGCCTTGTCAGATTTCTAGCTGTCAATCAAAGAAATGGCAAAATTTCCAAGTAAAGTTTCAGGAGCATTTTTAAAACTGTGCATAAATAAATAACCATATAAAAAAATATAACTATTTTCTTAACTCATATATATATATAAAACAGTCTATCCACCTTTTTTTTCTTTTATTTTTACCTCCAGGACCACTGTTAGGTATTGCTTCAGAGGATGGGATGAAATGGCAATTTTGTAGCATGTGAAAGTGCCATGCCTGACTGGGATTCAAACCTGGGACCTCCAGATGAAAGGCCGAAACACTACCACTCATGCCACAGAGGCTGAAACCCTATCTATCATATTAAACAATTAAGTTTCCTAAGTTAATTAAATTTTTATAATCTACTAAATTATATTTTCTGTTAAATAAATAAATAGATTTTCTAAATTTATTTTAATGCAGTAGAAAAAAGACGAAGGGAGGATAGTAAGAATTTTACAATATGCATGAAGACATGGAATTTGAGAACAGAGCTGTTAACAGTGGTGAAGAAAATGCAATAAGCAAAAATGGGAAGGGATGACTAGAAACTTCCAATAATGTTACAATAGCTGGTTATTTTGTTCCAATTATAAAGCTGCTGTAATCTTCCATTCTTGCAAACAGAGACTGCATATAAATTGAATCAACATTAAGTTCTCTAATGAATTAAATATCATTAAGAAGCGACAGTTACCACCTGTTATTGATCTGTTGTACATCGCATACGTAGCAAAAAATTAATTATAGTTTTAGTTTTACTTCAGAATCACTATTAATTTAGTTCAAATCACGGTGAACAGCTTGTTAAATATAATTTTTTTCTTAATTACATTGAATATAACAGAATAAGATATATATTTTAAACAGTATTCCTTACAAAGTGCTCCCAATTACAATTATATTTCTTCTAAAGAGAAACCTGCATTGTAGTGTACCAGCAGCATAATAAAAAATGACAGCTATGTAAACTGGTTTTTCATACTTGTAATGAATACATGTTATTTTTTAAACATACAATTAATGTATATGCCTCAAAGAAATATTTTTACCTGAAATTACTTCATAATTATGTACAGTGTTACATATTAATCTCATACTGTGAGATTTAATACTTTGTTAAAAAGAAATAGTATGAAATGGAAAGTGAGTTCATTAGAAATAAGATAAATTAGGTTCTATGAATAATGGATGTTTCAATAATAAAATTAAATATGGGTCATTCTAAACAATTAAGCAAATGGTGTTTTCATGACCACCTAAGATTTTTTCAAATTTTCATCATCATAGTCTACACTACAAACAAAAGAAAGTAAAATTTTTTTTCTTAATTTTCCATCTATAAGGTATTCAAAATTAAAAAAAAAACTAATTTTTTACAATTGTTTGAACATTTAATATAAAATTTAACTTATTATAAACTATAATTAGATTATTGCTCATCATTTTCACAACACCCATAAAGATAGTTTCTATTTTATTTTAGAAATAAAATATTTGAAATCTGAATGCTTTAAACTACTGAAGTGAATATTTTAATGAGTTCTAGCTGAGTAAAATTCGTTTCATAAAAATTGTTCAATTACAGTAAATTTTGTAAAAACACTCCTGTTTAGAATTTTTTTCTAGCGAGTAGGAAGAAAGAACTACTGCTAAGATATTGTCAGGAAAAAAATAGTGTAATTTTTCTGTTGTTTTTCAAAGGTATCTAATTTCAAATTTTGATTTTTTTTTTAATTTGAAAATATATTTTAGAATTAAAAAATATATTTGTTATGCTAAACATAAAATACATAAATCATACATTTATAAAATATATCCTATGGCCTTCACTTCCATTGCAGTTTATTAAGATTTTATCCAGAAGGATAGAAAATGTGAGTTAAAGCCATTTTAAAAAAGAAGCGAGTTCCACTACTTTCATCATATACAATTTCCAACTACTGGACAAGTCTGCTTGAAACATAAGCCTCTAAATTTGTCCTTATCCTGTCATTACCTTAATATCCATACCCTCCTTTCATTCTTTTCTCTTATGCTCTTCGGCTTCTTTCAGTCATCTACCTCTCAGCCTCCTTGCTGACATTTTCATCTCATAGATCCTACTAGGCATCTTTCCCTTTCAATTTTTCTACATGACCACATCATTATTTATGGATATACAGTGTGATTCAGAAGGAAATAATTTGAGAACTGGTTCTAGAGCTTGAAATAAGGAAAAATGTTCTTACAAACATATTTCTTTCTTTTTCCTGTTTACCCTCCGGTAACTACCGTTTAGGTAATACTTCAGAGGATGATATGTATGAGTGTAAATGAAGTGTAGTCTTGTACATTCTCAGTTCGACCATTCCTGAGATGTGTGGTTAATTGAAACCCAACCACCAAAGAACACCGGTATCCACGATCTAGTATTCAAATCCATGTAAAAATATCTGGTTTTACTAGGACTTGAACGCTGTAACTCTCGACTTCCAAATGAGCTGATTTGGGAAGACGCGTTAACCACTAGACCAACCCAGTGGGTTACAAACAAACATATTTCCAAAAACATTTGGGTTATAAAATTATGGTTAGTAAAGATTTTGCCTGGACTTAAGTTTTCCCCAGTGAAATGAGGTCATGCCAATATTTTTAAGGCGTTATACGAGAGGTAAACTTGATGGTTTCATGTGTATGGCATGAAAAATCGAATCAAATTCAAACATATGTTTGTAAGATCTTTTTTCCTTATTTCAAGCTCTAGAATCAGTTCCCAGATCATTTCTCTTCCTCCAGAATAACTCTATATGTTCATAATGATTATTTATTTATATATATATATATATATATATATAGAATGTATTACTCATTGTATTTAAAATAAAACTAGTTAATATTATAATAGAAGTAAAAGGAGGCTAATGGTTAAACTGAGTAATAAATAACATATTTATTACTAAAAATAAGGATATAAATCATATGGAACATAAATGACCCTTAGCATTTAAGTGCTCAGACTCTGTACCTAATTAAGGTAGCATTGTAAAGTAATATTTTTCTAAGTTTCACCTATTAAAAATATATTATGAAATGAACTGATAAATACCACTTACATTGATATAATTTCTTCAATGTTGATATAAAAGAACTCTTTTGCTACAAAATAACCAATTGAAGAATAAACAATATTTTTAAACACATGATTACTATCTTGTTGGCGAATACCAGAATTTTTATCAAGTAACATATACAGATACCTTCCTTTAACAAAAAGCTCAGATGAGCTCAGAAGTTATTATCTGGGAAAATGTATTTTTACTGTCATTAACTTAAAAACAAACATGCGTACATACATTGAAGGTTGGTTTTATTTGTACAGAGTAATTCCAAACTGCACGGCAATCTCTCGGGAGATGATTCTATAGCCAAACTTAAGAAAAAAAAGTTCATGTTATTTTATAAAGTTCATAAAATCAAAAAAAGTTAATATATGTATAAGAAAAAAAGTTCACATATAGGTCAGAAAACGGTTCATTAGCGAGTTTTGGCTCGCGAAACATTTCGCCCTGCTTTCTGCTCCCTCTGTGAAATTAAACTGTACTAAAATTCGCATGATACCGTAATTCAATCCCCAATAAAGATGAATGACTACCGATTTCATAAAAAGTATCAGCGGCCTTTTTTGTCACATACTGTAGATGTTCCTTGAACCCAAAATTTTCATCAAGGATAACACCCAGGTATTTTAGAGTATTTTAACAAGGTGTCTTCATTCATCACCTATGAAACATAGAGTCCACCCTCGCTATAAAATCTACCGCAACGCTGTTGACCAATGGCGTCCCATCAACGTCGCAACAGTGGCATATCCAATTTCTGAACTGAAACTTACATTTTACTTTATACTTTAGTTTGAAAATCAGGAAAACATCATTTTTGCTTTTTTTAATCACCCATCACCTTCCTATGTTGTCTGAATGCCCAACATTTTCTGTGGGTCTTCTACCACCCTCCCTGGAGGCCTCCAGCTCTCACAAGAGGGCATTATCACCCACTTTGAGAATGAATGCTCTAGGTTAAGGGAAGAAAATCCCTGACAGAAAACCCCATGTCCTTCAGATTGAGGGTTGGGCATAATCCAACCCTGTATAAAAATGGCTTTTATGACAAAATGGAGGCCAAGGCCTCTTCATAGGCTGTACCACCAAGGAGTAAGTAAGTAAGTAGGTGAATAAGATAGAAGGCATTAACACAAACTAACTTAATATGTTCTAAGTTTTTTTAGTCACCTTTTTCATACAATATATGAATAAAACTTTTCCTGTAAAAGTTATAAACAAACTTTTTTGTAATTTATAATGAAATTTGTTTAGAAATTTTGCTCTACAGTTTGTAGTTATTTGGACATATAAGAAAATTTATAGCTGCACATATAATAAAATTGAAGTTTTTTTTAACCATGACAGATGTTTAAGTATAAGTTGATATTTGTGATTAAGCCCAACGTTTCTGTATACACCATCATAACCTAACATTACTACAGACTATATATATATATCTGCAAACATACACAGTGAAGAAAATCTGCCATTTATTCAGAAAGTACTGGGTTTGAATCTCAGGCCTGTACCTTTTCATAAGCTATGAAATTCATTTTTCTTGTACTCATTTCTTAATAATGAATTTAAAAAATAATATTACCGTATTACAAGATCTGTTATGAAGAACAAATACCTATTAAGAATCCATACTTCTCGACTGCAACTTAGAGCTGAAAGTATAATTAACTTCTCCTTAGCAAAATTTGTTTTAATGTATACTGAGAATAGAAAATTCCATTCTTTTTCGGTCCCATGTTTAATACCCTCACAGTAGACTATTGTTTTTAAGTCCTCATGAATCCTGAAAATAATATAACAAAATATTAGTCTGTTATCCTTAGATAAGGTATTTAGAACTAGTATTCAGAATACAGTTTCAAATATTTGTCCATGACCGTTGCCAGTGAAATGTTTTCTGCAAACATCTGTAAGGAAAATATTGTCTCTAAATTGTTAAAAATGCATTTTATTTTTAATTATCCTCTGTATTTCATACAAAGCTAAAACAAAATCAAATTATATTTAATTGGTACATTATCATATTAGCCCATTATCTCAATTTGTAACAGTGCTTGTGCTTGTATGGGATAAAATTCAAATAGCAAAACTTGTTTTAAAAAAGCTTTGTAAAATGAACTTTTTTTAGCTACACAAAGCAATCTACAAGATAGAAATCTTAACTATTTCTGCTATATATCCATTTGAAATAGATATTAGTGAGCCAACTGCTACTAAAATAGTAGGATCTACACTCTCATTTACTCACATTGACATCTCGGCATTTATTTATTTAAAATGTATAAATAAAAAAAATAAAGTAACTGAAAGAGGACATTTCTAAAAAAAAAATTTAGTGCAGACTCAATTCATAGATTCTGATGAGGGCAATAAATGACAGATTCCCTCCACGTGTTGCCGCTGGGTAGGTTAGATCTAGTTTCTAACTGAACCGAACATGGAGAATTTTGGACTATCTATCCGATCTTAACTTGGAATCTATTGCTATCTCTCACAACTTACAATTTCAATTGAAAAACAAAGTATGCTAAAAGAAAGAACTACCCCACGTGATAACTCAAGTAAGGAATCCAACATTGCTTCATGCAATGCATCAGGATCTAGGGTCTGGGGAGTCCCAACATCTGCAATCAGGATTAGTCAGAGCATCCTTGGAATCCTTTAACATTAAAATTTAAAAAGAAATAGTTCTTTGGCATTTATAGCTTCAGATAAAAAAATGAATTTAGACAAAAATGAGATCCAAATTTTATCTCAAACCTAAGAAACCAGATTTTTAGTTGACAATTGAACAGATATGATATGTGGAACAGATATGAAAAATTATAGAATTTTTAATGGTAAACCTGCAATTAAAATTATGAAAATTATGCCATTATTAGGTACCGGTTTTTATGTAAACAAGAAAATATAAGATAATGTACCAGAATTCAAATCCAGTTCCAAAAGGCTGTTTCTTCTTAAAATTAAAAGTAAAAACAAAAATACATCTTTGTACTTGAACTAAACTAAAACTTTGTACTTCAACTACATTTTTTCTTGAATTAAAATCCTCATCAATTGCCATGCTCCCATAAATGAATACAATAGAAAAAATCCACAGTAAGTAGAAGAATTCTGGTATCTTTTAGAAGAAGAAATGTCTAAGATTCCAAAGTTAAATACTTTGGGTGATTTCAATGCACAAATAGGCAGAAATATATAATTATATAATATATATTTTAGAAATATAGTTGGTGAATATCCAGGATGTAATAAAACCAGCAAAAATGGTATAAGGTTTACTGACTTTTATAAGTTTTTCAGTTTAATACAATGTCAACATTCTTTAGAAAACTACCAAGGAAATGTAAAACATGGATATCTCCAAATCGTAACTTAGGAGAATTTCAGCTGAATCATGTAACTATCACCAAAAGAAATATTAAAGAGATTATGAATGTTACAATAAGAAGAATTAGAGAGTTTGATTCTGATCATTACGTTTCTAAATTAAATTTTTACCTTCTAAAATTACAAATAAAAAAATAATTTAAATAATTTTATAACGTAGACAGAATTACTGTAACAAAGAATGCAATGGAAAAGTTTCAAGAAATAAAATATCCAAAAAAGGTGGTTGGCAAGGATTATCTACAGAAATAAGCAGTGCTGCTAAAAAGATTTTTTGTTTAACAAAGATCAAGAAGAAAGTAAGGTGGAATGAGAGATGTCTAGCTGCATTAGCAGAAAGATAAAAAAAAATTAAAAAAGTGGAAATCTTCTGGAAAGAAATACATCATGAATAGTACAGCCAACAAAGAAAAGAAAAAGGAAGGATAAGAGGAACAAGCAGAGTTTTCAAAAAATCTCAGCTTATGGAAATGCAGGAAAACTTTGTTAAAAACAATTATAGAGATTTCTATCAAGTTTTTAGTATAAACTAAATGTATACCATGTACCTAGTGTCAGTTTTTAAGGAAAATGGTAAAATAAGCCTAAATAACTCTGAAAACTGTGAAATTCTCACAGAATATTTTTATATACTTAATAATTTTATAATTTACAATTTTATAATTGTTCAGAAAAAATTGAGACAGAATTTTTATACATTGTTGAAAACTTAGAAGATGATTTCAACCTCTGAAGAAATTAAAAATTTAATTAAAACAAAAAAAGAACAAAGCTAGTGGATAGGAATCAAACATCTGATTTTTTTAAATGGTCGGAACCAAAAATCACAGGAGATCTAAAGATAGTTTTTGAAGAAATATGTAAAACAGAAACATAACCTTTACTAAAACCTGATAGGTAAAAATTACAGCACCATTTAATAACTTTTGTAGAAGATTTTGTAATTCAAACTGGGGCACCTTCCTCCATATTCCAAAAATACGCATTCAATCAATGAATGTTGTTTTAGACGCGGTGATATAGCAGGCATACTTGATGCCATAAAAATACCGACTGGAAGAAAATGAGAGGGTATGGGTCAATGAGTTTTGGAATATTAGTAATATGGGAATAAAAACTACTTTTATTTTGGGATGGAATGGTTCATTGTCTATTATCAATAATAATATCATACGATTATAAATTTACCAACATTTTACTTTCTTCTGGTCTCCACTTTTGCTCCATGCTCCACTTTTTAAATAATTTAACTGCTTGTTGTGAACATGCCTTAATATTGAAATAACATGCTTTGCTTGTAATCAATAATTTTAATTTATGCTCTTCATATCTTTTTGGTATTTTTAAAATATTATTATATTTTTCAAAAATTGGCCTGATTAACTTCTTAAGATATCTCTAAATAAAGAAGTAATAATGGAATATAAACAACATTTTAAACAGTAAATAATTTTGAAACTCAAAGTTAACTATATAAATAAATCAAAGCATTTACCTGCATCACTATAAATAAATTAAGATCTCTATAAATAAATTAGAATATGTGTATATTAAAAAAGATGTTTCCTTAAAACTTAGGAATTTCTACGCTGATCTAAATTATTTTTTTAAATCAAGTTTTAAACCATGAAAGATTATTATACTCCACAACTGGATGAGGAATAAGGTTTGAACTGAAAATGTCATAATGTAGAGTATTATTTATAGGGTATAATGTTTAGAATGATTAAGTAAATCACATCCTAAAAAGAGAAAACTAAATGTTTGTCACACATGAATTTTAAAATATAGTTTCAATATTATTCTAATTTTGCAATTTTATAAAAGATTGGCAATATGTTCGTAAGATTTAAAAACTTTTTTTTTATCAAACAATATGTGATTTTTGGTAGTAAACTTTATCTATAAAATATAAAACTGAAATTTTAAAAATATCATGGTTTCTTTTATATATTTGCACTTCATATCTAAGAAAAGGGTCTGTGTTAGTCAATTTGTTTCCATTTTTCTATTCATTTGGGATCACACTTGAATGACAAGACCTTTTGTAATATAACTTGCAGAATAAAGTTCTTAATTGTTATTTAATTCATGGAAATTAGACAACTGAAAAATAAACAGATAAAAATTACTTAGATAATAATTTTTTTTAATGACAGAAATACAATAAATTATTTGAAAAATTATTATTTCAAAGTTGGCAGTACAATAACAATTGATCATCCATGTGCAATTCTGTATTAGTGTATAAAATCATTCTGTAAGGTACATCATGTATACTGGGTACTATGAACTGTGCTGTTGTTAGTGAAGGTTTCCTGTGAATTTAGTTTGAAGGTGATCGGTTTTCCATTGAAGTAATGCTAGTTATTTACCACAGAGGAATGAACTGATGGTATTCATTTTGGGTGTGAGTAATGGTAATGCTAGAGTTGTTGCAATAGTATGTGAAATACATTTTCTGAATTGTAGGATTCCAGATCCCAAAACTTATAAGCGGGACTTTTCACAATCTTCAGGAAATAGGTCCTCATGAAATGGTGGAAGGCAGTTTTCAACACCGATTTAGCCTCAATATATGGTGTGGTCTTCACAATCAGCTGTTTGGACTGTTCATATTACCTGGCCACTTAAATGTAAGGTCTATTTGCACATTCTTCAAGAATTGTTGTCCCAGCTGCATGAAGATGTTACTCTAGCAATGAAACACAAAGTATACTTCAGTGGAATAGCGCGCCTCCCAACTTCTCTTGTGCTGTTTCCACTCTCTTAAATCATCATTTCCCTCAGAAACAGATCTTTCTGTTCAACATTCCTGACCACGAAGCTTGCCTGATCTAACATCTTAAGATTTTTGCATCTGAGGATGGATTAAAAAGTGTAGTATATAAAACAAAAGTACATTCTCATGAGGAATTAACTATCCGCATTATGGATGCATCTGAGCAACTTATGTACAATCCTAAAGAACTAAAAAGAGCAGCAATTGAAGTACAGAAGCATGCCAAGAAATGTGTTGAAAATGGCAGGCTCATTTCTGAACATTTTTATAAACTGGTACATATGCACTTTGGTCTAGTGTACCGTTTTTAAATAAAATGCTAATATTTTTTAACTTTTCTTTGTTTTAATCCAATTATCTTACACCATTTTGTTCAGAATTAAATTCTCTACAAGCTTTGTTAAAGAGTTTTATTTTTTTTATTACCTTTTTAACACAGTTATTATACATCAATCATAAAAAACAGGAGTTTTTACCCCAAATTTCTCAAAAACTAGTACTGTTCTGAGACCTATTTTATTTAATTTCTCAGGTCAAAAACCATAAGAATTCACTAATTCTGTTCCTTAATTAACATTCTAAAATTTTCAGTACGATTTCATTTTACCAGGTAACTGAAATCTGTCACTAACTGTAACTCGTAAATGAAGCATTTTAGAACAAATGTTTGTATGAGATTTTTTCATTATTTTCACAAATAGAATATGTCATAAAAGTCATGAGAGAACTTCATGATACACTTTGTGTATAAAAAAAGTCAACCCGTGATTGGCTGCAAGTTTTATGCAATATTTAAGGAATTCTAAACAGGAACTAGACTCATTTTCAAGTAGAATTAATTTTTTTGTACCTGTAATGTTAGAAATGTTTCAAAAAAGTATCTACCAAAAATATAATTCAATGTCAAAAACATACCAAAAATAGGTTTTTCAACAACCCTGAAGGATTGTTTTTCATTTTGAATATGGATTCATTACTAGTTTCGTAAATTTTTTCCTTATTGTTTACTAACTAAAATAGTTGCTTGGTGGATATGCAATTTAATAAAAGATTTCAAGGGGAAAAAATTAAAAGAAACAAAATTTGAAGTAATTTTTATGTGGAAAATCTTTTGGAAATTTGACCAGCACACATAAGAGGAGCAGAGATGACAGATACGACTGGTAAGAACAAGTTGGATTACTAATTTGGTTTGTGTATATTAATTCATGACTTTAATATGTATACATTATAAATATCAGAATACCTGTCATTTTGTTTGTACCATTTCTCATTTAAACTGAAGAACAGCAAATCCAATCTGAATAATTCTTTTTCTATTGTATTTCTTGAACTTTAAGATAAGTTTCAGACTTAGATTTATTTAAATGACCAAAATATCTAATTAAGTACGCACTAGGACTAAACCGAGAACATATTGTAATTTATGCAATTTTTTTTATCAGTTAATATTCTAAGTTGCTAATTATACTTGTAACATATATCAGTGGTTCCTGAGAATGAAATCTGGAAAGCAACTTGAAAAAAAATCATCTTCTATTGAAAGAAATAAAAAAGCAAATACTGAAATATCAGTAACTTATTGTCATATATTTCTTGAATTACAATTTTTCATAATGAGCCCTATCTTACAGCTATAAACACACGTTTTATCATTAAACTGTTAAAGCTGCATAACTTTTATTATATTTTACCGCTATTTTTACTGCTTCCATGTAGGTAGCAAATCCTTAATTTAACCATAAATCTGACCACCATTTCATTGTAACAAGGTTTCCAAACCACTGATGAGCTAATTCATGTGCTAAAGTTAGAGAGATCGATTCCTTAGTAGCAGTTGAACTGTTTTTATTACATAGCAAATCACTTTTTCTAATAACACAATAAATAATTTTTTCTGTAGTGTGCAAAGCTTAGAAACATTATTTTATTCTACAATGATATATTTTATGGTTGATATTACCACCAAAGTTCACTCTTTCAATATCCTCTCTTTGTTTCCTAATTGCCTTGGTATCACAGATTATAAAGAAGAAAAGCATTGAGTTTATTGCATATCTGCTTGTATGGGTGCACGAAAGATAGCAGAAAGGGTGTCTTACAACCATATAAAATTTTTATTTTTAAAACACAACTAATTCTCCATATTAGATCATCCACTACAATCTCACATCTGTTGCTGGCTGACAACATTGTTGCTTATAAGACTAATGTTTTTTTCTATGATCTGCATACTCTATAAATACCACTATTTAATAAAAATAAAACACAATTAAAATTTATTTATAGAATATAAAACTCCAAACAGTAACATACTAAATACAATAAACAAATAGAATTACTAAGTAACAAGATAACTGTGAACATCCTTGTATTCATTGTGTGATTTTCCAATCTAATGTTATAAGCAAAAGTAACCTGGTTGTATAAAATCTTGTAGAAATGTACTCCTGGCTGAGAACTATAGGATAACGAACAACACCTATCCTTCTTAAAAGTTTCTTTCAATGATTATTGCATTTCCACATTAAAGATGTGTAATATGTAATTAATACACAATTACTATATTTTCTAACAAGCATTAGTAACAGTTTGTCACCAGATCCCTTGAATAAGCATTAATTACAAAACTATATTTCAATCAATTTAAAAAAAAACACTACAGTATCAAGTTTTTGATTTGTACGATGTACATGATGTATTTTTATATAATTTTTTTTTTTTTACAAATATTTAGTCATCTTCATAGCTCCTGACCTTCATAGGTAAAAAATCTTATTGCCTTTCATTCTGCAGGTTCTAGGATTCAGTCTCAATTAGGAACTATTTTATTTTACAGTAATTGTCTGTTATAAAATTGAATTTATCCAAAAAAAAGAAAAGTGATTGTAATTGGATACAATCCCTTTCAAATCCATTTTAATTAAAAGTTATGTATTTAAAAAAAACTGTATTCTTAACAAAAATATTGATTTCAAGCACTTATTTTCAGATTATATATTTTTATGTGAGGTCAAGTTTGGTGACAAATATCTCATTAATGGAGTTTTAGATTATAATATAGTATGTATAAAAATTTAGCTTGTTGGATTTATCTGTTCAGACACATTTAAAATTTTTTAAATTGTTTAAATTTTAACATATTTTTTTTAAAGGTTTTACAAATTTAAACATTTGTCAGACACTTTATTTGAGAGGTTTTTTTTTTATGAAAATCTGAAATAAAATCTGATTTTAGATCTTTGATTCATAAGGCTTTACTTTGCCTGATTAAAATTTACAAAATTTATAACCAGATTTTTTCAACTTTTGGAGCAATGTTCATCAAACTGAATTGAAATATACGCTAAATTTTAGATCACTAATATTTTTACTTTTCCGTTTTTTATATTTTTAATGGCTTTATATCTTCACACCTAAAACTTATAGACATATGAGAATTATTAAGTAGGCTTCATTGTAAATTCATTATAAATTAAATATTGAAGTGTGATTATGATGAATAGATTTTTTAATTCAATCAATACAAATGTATTGCTATTGGAAGGACTGATTCATTCCTTCCAGTAAAAAAGGTGACCCAATGATGTCACATTCCTTTCAAGAATAAAAGGAAATTAATTCTTGTAGGTAGTTGCACAAAAAGCATTTACTGGCCATGTCCACTATGTAATTAGTAAATAAAAATAATTGTATTTAAAACATCTTCTCATCCTAATTTAAATTTAGTGTATTACTTTAAAGCACTTTCATAACAAAGCTGTTTCCCATATCTTCACAAATTATAGTTGCAATCATATAATGTATTTATAAAAAGTGTAAAAAAAACAGAAATGTATAAAAGTTAATGATTTGAGATTACAGATCCATATGAAACATGATGGTAATGCTATAATATTCAAAATCAATGTTTTTTTTTGGATTCCAGAAGTTATAATCAGCCAAAGTAAGGCCTTTGGAATCAAGAATCCTAAAAAGGTATCTTTTTTTTTAAATTAACCTAAAAAATATTTTGAATTAGTAAAAATGATTTAAAAGGCTAAATCTCAAGTATATTTTATAAAAATATATCAGTAAATTTTTTATATTTGTCTTCAAACTTGATTATACCTAATTAAAACTGTAGTTAGTCTGTATAAACCTGTAGTTTTTTTGTACATTATTTTCCATGATGGTCAGAAATATTAATTTGAAATTTAAACTTTTGTGATCTCCAAACCAAATTTTATAACAAATTGTTTTTTAAAAAGTTATTACAACCACCTTATCAAGTAATTCGTTTTCGGTTGTGCAACTTTTTCAGTTAATCTGCAGGTCACAGACAAGAAAGAATACATTTCACAAAAGTAACATTTAAAAAAATAAACAACTAAAAGCAGATTGTAGATGGGGATTTTTAAATTTATTATATTTGGTTCACTGTTTTGTTATAAAAGTTTTATTTATAAAAAAATGGATAGTAAAGTAGCTTAGAAGTTATTCATAAAGTTTAGATTTACAGAAAAAAATTTTTAAATATTTGAACTCATTTATTCTGCAAAGTATGTGCATATTCAGTAAAGAAAGAGAGAAGAATTTTAACATTAATAATTGTCAGTGATGGTCACTAATTTAATTTGGTATATTTGTTAATTCTCAAGTCGCCTGTTATTCTATGAATTGTTTTGAATTGAGCACATTACATGTTTGATAATATGATATCCTCTAAAAACCTGGCAAATAAAAAAAATATATGATCACTTTAAATAAAAAACTACATAGATATACAGTTGTAAGATTTCCATTTTTCAGTATTGAAACTAGTTCCAGGATTCAAAGCATCCTTTTCTAATAAGTCGTTTAATGTTATTCTATTCATGTATTTTGTAGCTGATATTTAATTGTTATCAAAAATGTTATCCTGTATTGTAGAAAGATAACTGATGAAGACATTCAATTGTGATTTGCTAGAGCATTGATTCACATGAATATATGTGTGAAGCATTTTCACAATAAGTGATATTTTTAGAAACATTTCAAGAATAAATGTTTCTAAAAATTGTAACCTAAATTGTAATTAGTAGTAAATAAAACAATATGTATTAAATTAAAAAAAGGGTAAAAACAAGTCATGAATACCTAAATGTAACAAGTCCCCAGTTTTCCATAGCACCATGAATTAAATCAGGTAATGCAACTAAGTCTTGCTTTGGTAATGGAAATTTTATATCAAAATATTTCTCATAAAATGATAAAATCTTAGGTCCAAGTTTTTTAACAAATTCTACTTGATCTATAGCATCTTTTCTGGCCCATATTCTAAATTTAACATTGCCATCTGCTTTATCTGTATCTTTATGTTCCATCTCAGAAATCATAAAAGCAACTAAATAAGTTGACATTGGAACTGATTTTTGAAATTCATCCCACACCCAATCTGTTTTCCCTTCCCTGAAAAAAAATTAAAAAATTTATAAAAAAGAACTAATTTTAAACTTTTGTGTTATGTTAATGCTTTTTAATTTTATGATGTTCTCAATTTGACACATACTTGTATCTACATATTATTAAATAAGTTTTACACGCATGTTCAAGCTGTACTTTTCATAAAATTTACCAATTTTGTGATTCTTTTTTATTTTGCAGAGGAAGTTCCTTTAATGGTGCCACTATAAGTGGAAGATCTTTAAAAAAATCTTTTTAATGAAAACATCATTACACACAGAACAAATCACCAAACAAATATAATGCCAATGGATTATTATATAAACTAACATTTTTAGATTGCAAAATATTCAAATGAGATCCAGTTTTAAACAAACATACAATAAACATATAAAAGTCCTTCGCAACAATATAAAATCAGTACTTGTTGACCATCTCATAGAAGTTATAAATTTGTCAACATCAACACACCCTTTATATTCTGCAGTACACAAAAAGTACCACATTTGTATATTATGAAATACAAAAACATACATAAGTGCACAACAGTGATATACTAAATAAACTGACAGAATTCAAATTACACATGCTTTTCGACCACATTCTTAGTACATTTGCATAAAAAACTATTAGCTGACACTTACGGGAAAGGTGTTGCACCTGTCACTAAACATGGTCACAACCATAACTGAAATCCTTGGAAGTAACATTTAAAAAAAAATTTATTGTACATTTCAGCTCAGTTTGTTGATATAAAAGCTTAAATTTTTAATTATAATAAATACATTGTCTGTATACAAACGTAGGAAGATATTTTTAATTTTTTCTTGTTTCATTAATTAGTTTTGGATAACTATAGCAAAATAATGTATAACCTGGTATTATCAGATTGATTTTAGTATACATTCCTACATTCCAAGAGCTACATGGTAGCAATCTACTAAATTTCTTTGCTTTCTTTTTCTTACTGTTGTGAAGATGTAGGTTCCTTAACTTCATGTTTTTTTTTTTTTTTTGCAAACAGCTATTGCTTTCATATGGGCACCATTTTTGGAGGCTTATCCTAATTTTAAATAAAACTACAAGATAAAAATATTAATAATTGATTTAAAAAAATATATATAATGAAAATTAGAAAATAATATTTTGGATCCTTTAAATTAAAATTTTTTGAGTTCAGTTCTAAATTAAGGATAAGTAAATCTTTGGTTATTGTTAATTTTTAATTTGGCAGACTTCTAAAATCCTAAATTCAAAGACGAATTGGGAAAGTACTTTTTTCAGAATTTAAAGCAAATGTTTTTTAAGGTGTTATTTGTTTATTTCAACTTAAATTTTTTTTTTTGTCTTCATTTTCTTCTTCTTCATTTATGGATTAAGCACTGCCTGTTCCAGCTTCTTTCCATCTCTTTCTTGGTCTGCTCAAACTTCTTCTTCCAACTGATTTATAATTAAGGGTCAGCAGAGTTATACAATCTTCCATCATCCTCTCCACATGTTCTGTAGGTTTGGAGGCAGTAAGGTGGCATCCTCACCATTAATCATAACCTGTGCAGTGCTTGTAACATGGCTAGAGGATTTTATATAACTGGCAAGCTTCAAGAAGCCTTGGCCCGACAACTTATAAAGGCAATAATATTTTTTTTGTAAAAAACTTATTTTGTTGTTAATAAGATCTGTTAAATATTTTAACATATTTATAATACTTTTCTCAGTTTTAATTTCTTATTTGATCATATTTGAAATTTTATTTTTAATTTATAGAAATTTAATTTCACAGGGAACAGATTTCTTGAATAAGAATGATACTTCCATTTAGGCCAAATTTTGGAGACTCGTAGGGAATATTAGCTTATAAAAATTAAACAATCTGAATAATATGTTTACTAAATTAAAATCACTGATAGTAAAAAATCAACAAGCCAGCTAGTATGCAGCAGTCCATGTAAGGATTGTCACACTGTGTACATTGGACAAACACCTCAATACCTTAAAAAAAGAATAGAAGCCCATAACTATAGAAAAAAGGAAGTGACAGTGCTCACAAAATATAAAATAGAACATAAACATTCATTTGATTTCAACAGCACCAAAATATTATACACATAAAAGGACCGACCACTCTAGAAATGATTTACATCAATAGAAATACAAATGCTGTCAACAATAGAACAGACACAGTGGATTAAGCAACATATATGTTAATTTAATTTAAAAAATCATACATCTATATTATAAATTTAGTTTTAAGGAAAACAATGTTTAATGTTTGTAATTTTTGAGAAAAATATGTGCATTGTAAAGGTTTCAATACACAGGAATTAGTAATCAGGTTATATAAAGAGATACATATAATTTTCTAAATATAAGATGAGCGATGTGTGAGTAGGCCAAAACTGTTGCCGAAGTGGAAGCAACTAATGCTTGTGGTCTCAAATGTAACTGTTTAATGCGCTCATGTTTTGCAACCGGTTTTGTAAAGCGATGATTTTATGGAAGAACAGTAGGATGTTTTGTTAGTAGTTTGAATCTGAATTGTGTATTCGACCACCAACTCTGATAACATCTTTGTTAGTAAATGGGCACAGGGATAAGAGCTTGCTATGTGTGCTCAATTCCTTGCCGTTTTTTAGATGATTGTACTCATCGATGAATGTTCTTTTTTGAACTGTCTTGACAAGAGTGATCGTTGCTTGATCTAATTCATTCGTTTTAATAATCCATTTATTCTTAAACTGTAAACTTTCAGTTTTGCACTATTTATAAAACGAAGAATATATGCTGATACGCGCTTAACCCTAACAAAGGATGAATATTCATCATCTAAAGTGATCACATTAACCGGAGACGTCGACCTTCGTTCAGGTATGTCATCTTCATAGAACTCCAAATCCAATAGTTGCTGCCATGTGGAAGAATCTGACAACCACGTTGGCCCATGCCACCATAATGTTAACTTTAACAAGTGATCGCTGAAACTCCTCGTGAAGCCATATCAGCAGGATTGTCATCTCCTCTCACATGATTTCAATCAGGGTCTGACATTTTTTTAATCTTTCCAACGCGGTTTGCTAAAAACAAATTCTAATTATATAAAAGTTGAATCAACTTAAAAAAAAAATTAATAATCTAAAAGTATGACATTAAGATGTAAGATTAACTATTAAACAACATTAATTAAGTAGTATATAATTTATAGTGTTGTCAATGATAATCAGGATTGAAAATTACAGAACATTTTACATTTTTTCAAAGACAAACAAAACCAAATAAATTTAACTAACTTTTTTTTTACTTCTGTTAAAATATTTTCAATTACTGTTTTGATTGTGTTTATAACATAAAGTTAATTAATTATAATTAAAGTAATAAAAATAAGTTAATAATAAAATATGTAAAAAAATACCTGAGTTGTGTTGGGAAGAGATCAACCATGATACAGTAAACAACACTAATAGCTAAACTAGCAAGTGCTTCAAATATACAAGACAATATTAAATTTTGTAAAGCGTTTTATACTAATAAAAATCCCAGAGCAACACAACCAGATACCAACTATTTTTTATTCCAAAAATAAAAATGATTTATATTAATAAAATTTACGCACATTTTATTGAAATATTAATTAATACCATATACGTACCATTAATAATTGATAGAATTTTTTTAATAATTAATTCACCACAGAAGCTCGAAGCTTATATGTAGGAGTAAGGAAATAGAAATTTTGAAGTGTATGAAAAATGCCATGTCTGACCAAGATTCAAAACTGACCTCTGGATGAAAGGCAGAGAGCACTACTAGTAACTTAGAAGTAATTAAGAAGTAACTTAGTAATTTAGAAGGAACAATGAACGGAATGGATGAAGTCCTACGCAAGAACTACAGCATGAAAATAAACAAGAACAAAACGAAAGTAATGAAATCTAATAGAAATAACAAAGATGAATGTAAAAATAGGAAAAGAAAAGATTATGGAAGTTGAACAATTTTGTTATTTGGGAAATAGAATTAATAAAGATGGACAAAGCAGGAGCAATATAAAATGCTGAACAGCACATATGAAACGAGCCTTCAGTCAGAAATATAATTTGTTTAGATCAAAAATTAATTTAAACGTCAGGAAAAGATTTTTGAAAGTATATGTTTGAAGCGTAGCTTTATATGGAAGTGAAACTTGGATGATCGGAGTCGTAATTGTCGGATTATTGTTTGCCCAGAAAATTTTTGCAAACGTCTTTAAATGAAGCCCAAGTTGCACTTTCTACATTATTTAACATTGATCTACATTATTTAAATACATCATCTCTGACCAATTCTCTTATCCGAGGACCAACAAATATTCTTTCTTTATTTTTTCCTTCACTTACATCTGCAAATTTCTGCCTGATGTACAAACACCCAGGACTATCCTTCTTCATTGCTTTTACAAAATTTTTCATTAGTGCTAGCTTGATATGGAGAGGGGATAAAAATAATTTTTTGGGTTGAAATAAGGGTTCATGAATAATATTTTTCCCATTTGGAGTTAAGTTGTCTCATTTCTTTCACTGTATGGTAAAATAATGTTTATCTCTAGCTCGGCTGTCCCATTCGCAAAGAAAATACGTACATAGTATAGCTTAACTTCATGCCTAACAAAATAGCTATAACTTTCAAATCACCACATACATTCCAGCTATGTTTTTTATAATTTATTTTTTCAAGAACGTCTTTCATCACATTGTATGTCTCTTTCAAATTAATACCATAAGCGATTGGTATTGAAGGATATTTGTTACAGTTTTAAACTATACTTGGACGAATCTATGAAAAGGCACCAGTCCCCAGGTTTATGAACTTGTCCTAAGTGCAACATAAGCTCATCAATATTTGTGCAATAAACAAAATTATTTTCATCAATAAAGTACTGAGAAAGTTCTTTTTGTCGGTTTCAAAAGCCCAAAATTTTTTATATTTTTTTAAAGTAAATTCCAACCTTTCAGTCTTGATCCTAACAGTTCAGCTTGATTTTTGACAAATTTAAATCCCTAACAGAGTCATTTAATTCACCTTGTGATATAAAATGTGGCATATTGGAAGATAATTCAAAATCAAAATCATTGTTGTCTTCTTCAGTACTGCCCGATTCTTCATCACTACTTTCAAAACATACATTCACAGGTGGCTCAGGAGCTGCAATAATTTCACTGTGAAGTACAAGCCTGATTGCAGATTGCAATGAAGGATATTTTACAGTATGTTTAGATTTTTAGAAATTCCAGACACACTTGTTAAACAAAAGTAACGATCAGTTACATGATATTTTGGTTCACGTCAGATCACAAGTACACCAAATGACAAAGCCTTCTGTGTACCTTTCAGCCATCCTCTTAAATAAACAGAACAATTAGTGCATACTATATGAGAAGTCTCCATCTTATCCTGACCAGTTTTACACTGAAATCTCAAGCGAATGCTTTTTTAATTAAAGGTGTAATGTTTTTTCTATTTGATTTTAAGTAAACTCACCACATGCATAACAAAAGATATCCACAATATCTACACAATTTCATGGGATTATGATACTGCACTGTTAACCAACTTAAGACAGAAATAAGACTGAACAAAATTAATTCATTCCTAAATCCAGTGCTAATACAAACAACACAGCTGTATTTTCAGCTACATGTTTGACCTGCAAAGACACGATTAATCTTGTCCATGAAGGCTCACTCTTCAGTATTAGATATGATGTCATAATATGCGACTGTGATATGATTTAATTCTTTGTCTAGTATTGTTTATTTTTAGCTTACAAATTATGTTAACAATGTTAAACAATAAAAGATGAGCTAACAAAATACAATATAGGAGCTTAGTATGTTAACTATGTGTTGAAAAATGAAAAAAATCCTTTAATTAAAATTAAAAAATTTTTCAAAAATGGTGGTCTATAGAAAGATTCTGAGTTCATATTTATTTTCAGCATCAAAAAATAGATTAAAATCATGTACTGCATGTTAGGAAACAAAAATTATGTGTTTATCAGTGTTATTAATAAGTCAATATATTTAAATTAAAAAAAAAAAAGAAGATGAATCTGATTCGAACCAATGTGCCTTCCCTAAGATCCAAATATTTCCAATAACAAAAATTTTATTTGGCTATAATTCTAGAACCAAAGAAAATAAATACCACATTTGATATATCGCTGAAAATTAGAAAATATCATAAATTTATAATAAACAATAAATACCAAGCAAGAAGATGTCAAAAAAATTCTTCCAATCAACAACATGGTCAAAGTATTTTTTTAAAAAATAAACCTTCCATTGATGATATTTTAAAAACTTACTGTAGGACTGTCTGAGAAACTTCCATTTCAAAATAGAAAAAGGAAATTTATATGATATGCACCAGAACTTATCCCTACGAGATAAAAACTAAGGCTACTTAAAAAAAATTACATATGGATCAAATTGAGGATGTCCTTGTCAACTCTGACAAGGATAAAAGATTTGCAAAATTAAAAAAAAAGATTTAATATACACTAGGCATCAGTTTGTAGTTGAAACAATAAATGAATAAACTTGATTTTAATAAATAAATAAAATATTATTTTATTTTATTATTATTTTTATTTTAATAAATTGATTTTTTTTTATATAAAGTTGTCATCTAAGATGAGTTAAAAAGAAAATATCTGAAACAAAAAATTACACGTACTTAAATACAATTACTATTTACAAACTACCAATTGCTATTTATGTACTTACTCAGAAAAAATTTAATTCCTAGCCTATGGACACATAATGGTAACCAAAAACTGGTTGGTATACATGTTAATCCAATTACAAGTGTATGTAAATATACTGAACGATCAATTGAAGTAGCATCACATAGCTTTTCTTCATGAAATACTTTCTTTCTGTTTCCTGTTTAGCCTCTGGTAACTACCGTTTAGATAATTCTTCAGAGGATGAATGAGGATGATATGTATGAGTGTAAATGAAGTGTAGTCTTGTACATTCTCAGTTCAACCATTCCTGAGATGTGTGGTTAATTGAAACCCAACCACCAAAGAACACCGGTATCCAAGATCTAGTATTCAAATCCGTGTAAAAATAACTGGCTTTACTAGGACTTGAACGCTAGAACTCTCGACTTCCAAATCAGCTGATTTGGGAAGACGTGTTCACCACTAGACCAACCCGGTGGGTTCTTGATGAAATACTGAAGATACGATACAAACTGATGGAGTTTCATTTGGGTGAAGTTCTTCAAATTTGTCAAAACGATTAAATAATTCAGGAAACCACATCATTAAAGTATAGTACCTGGAAAACAAATAAAAATAAGATTATATACTATTAATAAATTATTTTATATGAATAGACAATATAAATAAATATAATGAAAAGAATGATAAATAAGTTTAATAATAAACTTATTATTTTTGCAAACTTTTACCTTTATTAACAATGAGAATCTTAGTAATTTTTGGGTTTAAACGCAAAAATGTATTACCTTCTAATTGTCCTAAAATTTGATACATAATTTTTTTATCTTCAGGTACCTTGGTAAATAATTTTTTTTTATACTATTTGAACATAAGAGTCACTGAACTGCCTCACTGTAAAGTCATTTCCTTCGGAAGCCTAGTAAAGAGACGGATGTCACACAGGAATACTATAATGTACCAGCACATCACCAAGAGAGATCAAAGGTGAGCAGGTGACATAATTAACTTATCCTGAAGAATCTATCCAAGGAAGAAGGAAGAAGGAATAAAGAATAAACTTCGAAAGGGCTTTATCACAGTCTGCCTTTGATCAGGACGATTTATTTGTTACTTTCACCTGACAAACAGGCAGGTTAACTATTTAAAGCAATGAGTGGTTTTATGAAAAATTATACGTAATTATTTATCTTCGCCTGAAAAGCGGAAAAGAAAAAGAACAATGATGCAGTCAAAATAAAAGGGAAGAAAATAAAAAGGAAGACCCATAAATCAACAAAAAGATAGGACGAGAAAAGGTTTGGTAAGGAGAAATAATCTATAGAGAGGGGATAATGGAGGGAGAAATCTGATACTCACTCGATCCAATAAATTAGTACAGGCTGTAGACAGTATGTGTATTTATGTCTGTATACAAGGGGCAAAATACAAAAAATACAAAAATAGAAGGCTAGTAAAAGTACAAGGGAAATTATTTTTTCACAGTTGATAGAAGTGCTGCATTTGAAAGGGTCTGAATGACATGCAAAGTTTATCAGGTTATAGATTGTAATTAGTCTGACAAAATTAATAAGAAAAATGTGCTAAAGTAATTACATGATCTTAAAGTGAAAGGTTGCTAAGTCGGTGTAATGATTAGCATGTGAGCTTTGAGATAAACTGGTCTTGGTTTGATTACTAACAAGGGTCTGGATTATTTAACTTATCATTTCATCCATCTTATCCTCCTTATTAAAAATGTATGTAGTATGTCTGAGGTTGTCAGTAAAAACAAAATAATGTTTAATGAGTGGAAAGAAATACAAAGTCATTAACTGTAGTAGATTAAATCATTGAAATATCAAGTCTAGTCATTCAGAAAACTGAAGAAAACATTTTAGCTGCGGTGCAAGAGCATTTCTTGAGCAGAATAAATATATATGAGCAAAATTTTTGAAGTGTAGTATGCCACCAAATGAAATAATTGTTATCGTACAAAAGTAAATAAGCATAAATCAATGCAACGGAGGAATATTAACTGCAGTACCAGAAATGATTGCAAACATCAAATGAGAAACTTTGGCTTGTTTATGGAGTTAGAAGAACAATATTTTTAATTTTATTTTTTTAATATTAGGTACACTATCTACCTTTCACACACTCGCTGTGTGTACAGCGAGTTTTTAAAATGGAATACATCTGTAAATGTCAACAGGTGATTTAATTATGACGAAACTAAGAAAGGTAGATGATAAATGTACTATTATAAAAATTACAATGACCTTACCAAAAATGTACATATTTTAATAATAATTAGACGAACATCTTACTAGAAAGTATTTTTGATGATGACCATTAGGTTTAAGACATGGTGATGCCATGAACAGGCAAGAGATTTCTATATCGGTATCAAGAAAATCAATCCAGGCTGACTGGATGCAATGTGATCGTGGTGAAAAGTAAATAAAGGTATGTTCTAAAAGGAACTCGATCCTGGAATAACAAATATTTATATTATAGTGAAGTTTATTCCTCTTATTTTATATACTGTAATGAAATGGAGCTAAAAAAAAAAAAATGTTGATATAATTAAAGTGCAATTTGAAATAAAAATGACTTATCTGCACGAACAGAAAATTAACACCCGGGAGCCTGGAAAATGGTTTAAAAAGCAGGACAGTAAAATAAAAATAAAAACAATTAAAAATCATAGCATCTGTTTGAATTCTTGAAGTTTCCTCTTCATATAGCTCTTAATTTCTACTAAAATACTTCTTTTACAATATACAATACCACCAACCTTCAGCTATTTCTTCTTTTGCACATATTTCTGCTAGGTATATACGCATAACAAAATAAACACTAGAAACTACTATTTACACATTTTTTTTTTTTATGAAACAGCAAACATCAACAGTTATAGTCGGTCATTAACCTTTACACAAGTTTACTACAGTATATTGCTTATACTGTTTGTACAAGTTTTACATAATTTAAAATGGTAACATTTTTTTGCATAAATTATAAATTGTACAAATCATGTCAGGAGTCAAGAATAGGTTTTATTCCAAAGATTAAAAAAATTGAATTGCTCCACCATTTATATAAAAGAGTCAAGGAAAAATAAGAAAAAACCTAAACCAGTGCAACACTAAAAATTAAAAAATGAGTTAATAAAAAAAAAGGACTGGCTTAAATTTAAATTAATGTAAAAAGATAATTATAGCAGCGAACAATATTGATGTAACTACGTGAAGATAATATATAAATAGAAATACAGCATAAAATAACAATTTCGATAGCATTAATTGATAAATATTTGAGAACAGTGTGCATAATAAACATAGTAATGTATGATAAATACATAATAAACATAGTAATGTATACAAGTTTAATGAGTTGGGAGAAAATCCAGTTTTATCTAATTAACAACTGATTAAAAACTCATCAACTAAGTAATACTGATCCTGTTACAAGAGATTTCAATAGATTGTCAGACCTTTTAGATCATTAGTAGATTTATAAAATGTAGAAACTGAAGCGCAATGAAGTCTCTTCTTATAAATCAAGGTAGTACACGATGAAAGAAAGATGATGATCATGATAAATGTCATCATTGAATTGAAAACAATTTAAATAATTAGTTATTCTTACCCTACAATAAGTCCAAATTGTATGAGGCATGTAAGTACAGTTGGTCTTAAATGCGGACTCTTAAATAATAATAAAGTCTGTTCCCATGACTCCTTTAAAAATATTTTAACATCTTTTCTTGTTTTAATACTTCATACACTTCGCTGTGATAGCATTCTTATTACACTCACCCTGTGCTCCTTTTCACGCAAACTACGAATCTGAAAATAAAATAAGGTAACTACATTCAAATTTTAATTATATATTTTGTTTGAAGTAACTACAGAAATATTAATAAAATACATTTTTTTAAGATAAACTGGACTTTTAAAAAATCTTTGCTAAAAACATTTTGCTAAAACGTGTTCCGCTTTAGCCTCGTCTAGTGGAGCTGGTGACCGTGAGATCCCCAATCGCCGAGTTACTATCTTGTAACCTAGCCCCCAAGGGTCTGCATCCACGGTCTCCGTCAGTTCTCTCCAGCAGCGTGCCTTGCTCACGTTGATGGCTCGACGGAACCGCTTCTTTGCTGTCTTATACTCGGCTGACCTGGCGTTCGCGTCAATGCGATTCCTCGCACGTTGGGCCACCTGTCTTAGTCGAAGACACTCTTGGCGCCACCCCGCAATCTCCGGTGTCCACCAGTACATGGGTCGCTTCTGGTGCCTCGGAATAATAATAATAATAATAATAATAATGCCCTGAGGTAGGTAATCCCTACGTCCGGAACACAACATCTACGTTCCACTTCCAGGGCTATATGTAATGTACTTACGTACATTACATATAGCTGGCTAGCAGGGTTCCGAGTGTTGTTCTCGGATATGCTATTTTTCGGCCGAATTTTAAAACTGGATTTCGCGGCCACGTGAGGTACGAAAACTTTTAACGAATATAGACATGTATTGATATCACCTTTAGAGGTGGCGATGTGGGGGCCACGGTTGAAGTTATTTGCAGGTGTAACGGAGACCTTTCGTTGTCCACATGCCCCCAGCGATGGCAAGCACGTAGTTAAGGTGCCCATGTTTTTCATGGCATGGGAGCCCTGAAAACCTCGGTGTGTAAGGGCCTGGAGTCAGTGCAGAGACTGCGCATCCGCTCTTTGCCAAGACATGGAATGGACCTCCAGGGTTGGTAGCCCTGGAGTGGGGGTGTACCCCGGCGGCTAGCCTTACTACAGAAGGGATAAAACGATCATGCAAGTTGAACAAACAAACCTGGCAGAGGGTTCACGTAAACACCCCCGTCTAGAACCAGCCGTTTCGCCTGAGGCAAAACGGAGAAAGAGTGCGGAATCAAGAAGGATTGAGATTGAAGCTAGAAAAAGCTTTTTTCAAGATTAGTAATGTACCTAAACCCAAATACTTGGTCATTACAAAGGAGGATGGAAATTTCTCGAGGGTGAGTCCTTTTCTCATTGCTCGGAAAATAACTAAATGCGCTGGAGGGCCTGTTAAAGAAATAAGGAAGACCTTCACAGGATTTCATGTGGAGACTGTAAATGATGCTCAGTCTCAAAAGATCCTAGGCCTTAAAAAGATTGGAAAATTGGCTGTACATGTTGATCCCCACGGTACGCTCAACACCTCAAGGGGTGTGGTCGTCTGTCGGGATCTTCTAAATTGCTATTGCTCGAAGCAAGCAATTGTTGAGGAGTTGTCATCGCAAGGAGTAATAGAGTGTCGTCGATTGAACATGAGAAGGAACGGTAAGGTGCTACCCTCAGCCTCTCATGTCCTAACTTTCAACCGGCCTACTTTGCCAGAGAAAGTAAGAGCGGGGATTCATCGACTGGGCGTGCGGGCATTTGTCCCGCAGCCTATGAGGTGCTTTAAGTGCCAACGCTTTGGTCACACCGCTCTTAGATGTGAAAGACCGCAAATATGCGTGTGCGGTGGTGAGGTGCATGAAGGGGAGCCATGTAAAGAACCTCCTACATGTATCAATTGAAAGGGAACACATTCTTGTGGATCCAGGAACTGTCCTGTCTACAAAGACGAGCTGGCTGTGCAGGAAGTAAAAACCCTGCAAAAGGTCAGCTACTTCGAAGCAAAGAAGATTGTTAACGCCCGCAAGCCTAGAGCAACAACAACTTATGCTCAGGCTGCGGCTGCTGTTCCTGCTCCTGTTCCAATTGCTGTAGATGAGACTCAAATTATAAACAAACTTGCGCCTACTTTGGCTAACATGATTGAAAGGATCATCGAAAGCAAGATAAAGCCTTTCAGCAACAAAGAATTTGTTAAGCCAAAGATAGTGGTACAGCCTGCTGAAGATAAATCTGTAAAAATGAAAGTTGCTCCTGTAGAAAAGAAACGGACGCCAAACCAGAAGGTCAAGTCCGTCTTAGCGATATCCTTCAAGATCCTTCAAGAAAGAGTGTGTTATAGAGGCTTCCAAGCCTCCTGCAACTGAGGCCTCTAAACCACAGAGGCCACAAAAACCACACAGGGGGGGCAAGTGTCCCCCCTTCCACAGGCGGTGACTGGTGCTATCCCCGTGCCGGGAGTCGGCCAGGTTGTCGCCTCTCAATCGGCGTCGATCCATGTCCTTCGACGTCGGCGGCTTCGGTGGTCTCCGATTCGGAGACTGGAAGCTATACGGGCGACGACGTTCTCCGCGAACACAATGCTGTTCGCAATATGGAGAAAAAAAGGATGGCCGAAAGGAAAACCTAGGCTATAATTTAATTTAAAATCAGCAAGTCGATTGTACAATGGAACATCAATGGATGTTTTTCAAACATCCATGAGCTCCAACGCTTGGTACATGATGTAGACCCGATTTGTATATTTCTGCAAGAAACAAATTTCAGCCGAAATGAAAATTTTAAATTAAAAAGATACGATATATTTCGGCGAGATTAACCGCCAAATGTAAGAATTAGAGGTGGAGTAGCAATATTAACATCGACCAGAGCTACCGCCGAAGCTGTTGATCTAAATACAAACCTGCAAGCGGTCGCCATTAAAATGAAGCGTCCGCTTCAGGTCACTGTTTGCAGCATATACCTGCCGAATTTTGATTGGAAGGAGGATGACAGCACGATTAATTTCTGAGCTTCCCCCCACCTATTTTACTGGTGGGTGATTTTAATGCTCATAATTCACTTTTGTGGATCGGATCGAGTAGATACCCGTGGAAGAGAATTGGAAAGGTTCCTGATGAATTCTGAACTTATGCTTTTAAACGACGGGTCAGGAACCTTTTCCAATGCCAGAGATGGATCGACGTCCTGTATAGATCTTGCACTCATAAGCGGATCGATAGCACCGAGGTACGGCTTCCATGTTTTAGACGATTTGCATGGTAGCGATCATTTCCCGGTGCAAATTGTAACTGATGCTACAAGAAAAATATATCCCATCTCTAAAAGATGGTTGTTTGAAAAGGCAGAATGGACGAGCTTCACAGCTAGAACGATACTCCCTGAAACAACTGGAGTTATCGGGGACGATGTCGACGCTATAACAAATGCGATACTCGAGTCGGCATCTAGATTTATTCCCAAAACATCTGGGAAACTTACGAAGAAACCCGTGCCATGGTGAAACGATGAAATAAGTGAAGCTATAAAAAGAAAGAAAAGGGCGTATAACGACTTTAAGAAACGTCCTACCACAGAGAATCTTATTGCCTTTAAAAAATACAGGGCGTATGCAAAAAGTCTCATGATAGACTCGAAGAAACGATCCTGGCAGCAATACATGTCATCCATTGACAGAAGTACTACTGCATCAGACGTTTGGAGGAAAGTGAAGGCGATTTGTGGGCGTAAAAATTTTGCTTCCATAACTAGCCTTCAAGATGAAGATGAAATTAAAGACACTCCAAACGAAATTGCAAAGCTATTATCCAATAAATTCGTAAAGGCCAACTACGAAGAAGATTTTCGAGCGAAAAAAGAAGAACTTGAAGGTCTACTAAACTTCAGAACTGAGTATAATTATTCATATAATGTACCATTCAAAATGGAAGAATTCGTGAAAGCGTTGGAGAAAGCAGGCAACACAGCTGCTGGTCTGGATGAAATCCATTATAATATGATCAGGCAGCTGAATACCATTGCAAAACTGTATAATGAAATGGCGGGATGGAATGTACCTGCAGCAGTGGAAAAGAACACATGTTGTTCCAGTACCGAAGAAAAATAAAAATCTATCAGATCCCAATAGTTATCGTCCTATTTCTTTGACGTGCGCTATGGGAAAAATACTCTAAAAAAATGATTGATAATCGACTCGTTTGGGTTTTAGAAAAAGAAAACCTGATATCACCATATCAAGCAGGTTTTCGGCAATACCATTCTACCACCAATCAAATGATCAACTTAGAGAACGTTATATATAACAGCTTTATTAAAAGGAAACATTGTGTCAGAGTCTTCTTCGATCTGCAGAAGGCTTTTGATATGACCTGGCGACATGGAGTAATGCTCCAGATACATGAATGGGGCATTCGTGGCAATCTGCCAGTATTGCTCAGCAACTATATGAATGACCGTACCTTACAAGTACGTGTCAACAATGAATATTCATCTGAAAGAATCTTGGAAAATGGCATACAACAAGGTTCATCGCTGAGCGGTACCTTGTTTACCATCGCCATTAATAAATTGATATTAGCCATTCCAGAAATCAGCAAAAGCGTCTATGATGTTTTGGCAATTGTGTATGCCAGCAACAAGACTGTTATGGTGAAGTACAAATTGCAACGAGTGATTAACGTTCTAAATGAAGTTGCAAAGAATAATGGATTCCATTTTTCACCAGAAAAAACGTGCTGTGTACACTTCTGTAGAAAGAGAATTCCTCATCAAAGTCCTAGATTGACAACTGGCGATAATCCAATACAATATAAGGATAACGTGAGATTTTTAGGACTGGTATTGGATAAATCCCTTATGTGGGGATTACACATACAGAACTTGAGTGTTAGATGCAAAAAAGACCTAAACATTATAAAATTTTTATCGAACATTAATTGGGGCTCAGACAAAGAGATATTATTGAGATTGTATAAGGCATTGGTTCAATGAAAACTAGACCCCGTGGTCTAGTTTTATAATATACAATATTAGTTTTATGAATATACAATACATCCGTATGTATTGTATATTCATCCGCTAGGAAGTTGCATTTAAGAAAGTTAGACATAATACATAATAGCGGAATAAGATATGCGACAGGCGCTTTCCGCACAAGTCCAGCAACTAGTCTAATGTCTGAAGCCGGATTACTGCCACTACATTATAGAAGAGAGATCCTTTTGTTAAGATATGCAGCAAACGTTGATTTTCTGCTACTCTAGTTTAATGTATTTCACCAATCAGTTTTATTTGAGTGTTCAAGAGGTGAAAGTCCGGATCATTTTCTTATGGAAAAGAGGAAAAAAGCCTCATAAGTTTAAGAGGGCCACCATTAATTTATTGCCAAGCTATGAAAAATCCAAGAACTGAAAAACAACTATTTTTCTTATAGTTACAAAATAAAATGATTTTTCACAAAAGTAAATCATCAGTGAGTGCTTCGGTAATAGTATGCAACTGGGATCTTTCAGGATTTAATCGGTCCTGATAGTCCAGAACACAGTTTAGGCATTGACATTAATTAATCTATCAATAAAAAGTTGTTTGCACCAAGGTAAATCTAATTGGTTTGGTTAACCACACAGGTTATATGTGTAAACGTAAAAAAACACATCATTCTTGTTTGAAAACAAAAATGCAGTAACACACAATAGCAAAACATGCTAACTAAAACATAATAACTAACATGCTTCATAAAAGCAAGGATAACTTTGTAATCATTTACATCATCATTGTATACAATGCTGAATCTGAGTATAAAATGAATGTGATAGTGATAGCTTTGATTGCAGCGTGAGGCTTCAACTCATTGTATTTTCTTTGTTGCGTATTGTTGTACAAAATGTTTATCTACTGTAAAGTTTTAAGTGCAATCTGTTCATCAAAGCTATTTACCTCCCTATACTTCGTTAATAACTTTTTTTTGTACTATAAATAAACACATCTCAAGCCAGACATAAATGCAAAATGTTATGTGGGCTATAAACAGTAAATAAAAATATCATCATGAATAGAACAATTAAGAATTCTTACAATAACTAGGTTTATGTTTTTAACTAAAAAAAAGACAAAGAAGAAAATGCCTTACTTGTTTACATATTGTCAGATCATCATCAGTCTTGGCAACATGTACAAACAAATATTCTTGCTGTCCTGTTTCATGCATGTTTTCTTTTTTAATGGGCAAGGATAATGGATTTTCTTCTAAAACTGAATCACCAGTTTGTGCATCCTTACTCTGAAAAAATTATTACGTAATATTAATATTCTATTACACAAGTGTGATTTAAAATAAGCATGTTAAATGAAATATTACTGAAATGTAACATCTGATGAAGTCAAGAGCTTGGAACTAACTATATTATTAAAGATAATTTAACACTTGTTATGTATCAAAGCGGGTTTTTAAGCACTGACTTGTGTCCGTTATGTATGGAAATGACTTGTTATACAAATAATCTATATTTATAACCAACACCACATAAATAACAGAGTTTTATGGTATAACTGAATTTCTAAATCTCCAAAAAATATACATAAGGTGGCAATAACAGTAGAGGTCATCGTTTTTTATTACCTAAAATGATACAATTTTTTGCAAAAGAAAAGTTTTCACTAGGTATATAGACATTGATGCTAAATTAAACAAGGATTATTGCATGTTTTTAGTAGTAATGGAAGCCAATTCAGTTGCGTAAAAGAAAAAAAATTAATTATTGCAGAATCAAAAAATTTTTAGATGTAAAAAGATAATTAAAGAGTTAAGATGCCAGTAACATAAAATATGGCTGTCTTCCATGAGCTAGTAGAAGGACGTTCTTCTTAGGATTTCTTACCTTCTGGCTGTGCAAATATGATTAATTATTATATCTCTTATTACAGAGTTTACTATATCATTATATTTAGTTATATTAATACAGTTACGACACATAAATAATACACACTTCCTTCACTCTGTAAAAGTAATTTTAATGACTACCAAACACCATCTGACAGAATAGATTTTGTATGTATATTACCGGCGGTGTCAACAGTGACAGCACATGGTAGGAATGCATATAAGTTATACTACTGTGCTATTGGGGTGTTCGTAATCATACACCACAGTCAACAATATATGTAAAAACAATGAAATAAGTTGCCGAATAATTAACCACCGCGGATTCTCAAAGCTTCTACTTAACAAATGTGCGAGGAACAAATGAGTTTCTCACGTCTCACTATCATTCTGAATAACTGTCAGTTGTTGATGTTTAATTTAGTTTTTTCCAACAGGGCGGTTATCACTCGGACCCATTATTTCAAAAATAACTAAACTTTTCTTACCTGCTGTCTTTTCTTATATGATTCAATATTGTATAGGTTATTATAATGCTACATTATTTTTAGTATTTGTTGTATCTCATTGTTCGATTTAACGATGTATGTAGATTATCGATATAACTTTTGGAGTCGATCAAAATAATCTGTTTTGAGTATACTTTTCAATTTTCATTTTGTCTTTGTTATTTATGTTTTAATTACTAAATTTATTGTATAATTTGAATCGGGTGTGTTTATTTAAATAGAGACTTAACATGTTCGACGAGGAATAAAACAAGTTAAAAATAAAACTTCCTGCGTTTATACACACTCAAACAAATTTGAGTCAAACGTTCAACTGACGACTTTAAATACCACGAATAAAAGTTTGAATAAACAACCCTCAAATTAAATAATATTTATTTTATACTGTTTAAAAAGTATTGAAGTATTCGTTGTCATATAAAAAAGGTTTGTCAAATATATATTGATTAGTTTAGTTCTATTAATTCTTTAGATGACGATTGACTAGGACAGGAGTGTTACCAGCGTCTTGTGATACGAAAAATATGATACAAACAGTTTTGTCTTATGGTAGTCCATTTAATCAAAAATTTTGTTTTTGGTGAATTTAAAATTATTAATGCAAAATCAAGAACTTATCTGATACTATTTTCTATATCATACAATTTTACTTATAAAATAGAATACATAAATATAACCTCAAAACTTGATACACAATTTTCAAAAAATAAATATCCGCTGCAATATAAATAAAGTTTTATGAATACGAACAACAATATTCACTGTTTGAAATATCCGTCTTCAGAAATCCGTGTATATAATTACACAATTAAATATATATATTTAAATGTGAGGGGAAGGCATGATTTGTAAGGTCCTCCCTGTAATCTCATGCAAACTAACAGTAATAGCTCGCCTCCTTAATAACATGTTGAACTACAGAATGTTCCAAGTTATCATTGGACAACAAAGCAGAATAACCAAATCCCATGTATTACTCAAAAGCGCCGGGTTTTGACTTTCCACTTAAGACATAATCAACGCTAACAGAATACAAACTCAACATGGTAAATGTGCCCATTTCCTGTAAAAATAGGGTAAAACACAGACGCCTCTTTGTGAGTGCGGTTATTAAACTGTTAAACACATCACAGAAGTTTGCTCTAGGACAGCTTATGAAGGGGATCCTGAAGATTTCAGAATCAGTAGCTTATATTAATTTGTTGAATGTTTGTTTGTAATTTTTGACTGTAATTGGTGTTGCGTGTTGGTGCCATACACTAAATAAATAAATATATTTATTACGAGTCAATCAATATTTTTTTATGTTAACAACTTGTAATTGCACTGAAAGACAGACTGAATATGATACTACACGCACGTGTGTGCAAACTGATCCACTTAGGCTTGCACAAATCTTCATGGTGTGTTAATTGGCGCATACAACTTCTGTAACTTGCTGAAAATATAATTTTTGTTCAGTTTCTCCAAAAGAAGTATAATTTCAAAAATATTCGCGTTTATCTGGTTTGTTATTTGTTTAAACTTCTCAACAAATTTAATTATATTTTCTTTAAAACCCAATCAAATTCAAACTATTTAATTAATAATATTCATTCACATTTGTGGTACTGTTTTTTAAGTGTTTAAATATTTCGTAAGATAATTTTATCAATATCAACAAAACATCATATCCTCAAATTGGAAGCCGAACACTTTACTCACTTTTTGCAAATGCAACAACAAAACTTTTAAACAATATTACAAAAATTCAAGATCAGTGAAAATCCTCAATCAACAATTCAACATAATGTAAGTAATTTTGAAAAATTTGACAAAGGTGAAAAACATTTTCAACAATACAAAGAAAGATTCGATAACTTTCTTATTATGAAGCGATTAGCCCCAGATAAAGATACATCAAAAACAGTCCTTTTAAATAGTATAGACCCTGAATACTTCGTCGTTTAAAGTTATCAGTGGCACCAAAAAACTACGTAACTTAAAGTATGACGAAATAGTTCAAACTTTGAACGATTAGTAAGTGAGAAAAAGAATGTATTAGTTGAAAGACATAAATTCCTCTCACAAAAACGAGGATCAAATCAACCAATTCCAGATTTTTTCACACAATTACCTAAATATATTTCATGTGAATTCCAATGCAAATGTAAAAAGTCTATACCAGATATTTTTCTGCGTTCACAATTTATTAGAGGACTTTCCAACCAAGACTACGTCATCAATTGTTGCTAGATGACTCAAAATCTTTTCCAAATGCAGTTTTGAAAGCTCAAACCTTAGAAGCGCCATTGTTGGCTATCAGCAATTCAATGTCCAGTAGAAAATTCCTCAACCAATGTACACAGAGTTTCTAGACCACGAAGTAGACGTACGAGCAACTTCGTAAACTTTTAACATGGAAAATTTTTTATCCGTTTAAATTACCTATAATCTTTATCGGATTTGAAGCTTGATCTCAAGCTTGGAGATATACCTTTCAGGAACAACCACCTCTTCCTTGTGTCCTTTGTTCTTGAAGTATCTGTTACTTTCTTTTCTATATCCTGTATCGCTTTGCTGTGTCATCACTTCTGTGATCTTCATCTAGGTATTTCCTCTTACACTAATTCTTTCAGTTACTGTTCCTTTCTCCATCCACATTAGATTTCAAACCAACTACGTCTGCCTTCTTCAAGACTAACACAGATTTTCCATTTCAGTGTTAGTCTTTACATTCTTGTACATTGAATGCTCAACCTACCATTATTTATCTAATTAACTATACTCATTATTTCATTTCCAATAATTGGAATTTTCCTTCTCTTTTACCTGCGATCACTCATATACTTTCACCTTAATTCGGTATGAGCATATAATATGACAAAGAGTACCTCCTTTCAGATATCATCACTTTGTAGCAAATTCTCCCAACATGGAAAAAACTACCAGGTTGTTGGATTCTCCTGGTAATGACAACAATTTTTCTCAATCTTCTAACTCTACCTAAATTCATGATGCAACTTTTTTAAAAATTAATTCATATCCTCCTAATCAGACTAATAATAATCTTTAGTTCAACATAAATTATTTGTTAATTTATTTTTTTTAAATCGTAGCATCCTAAGAAATTCATTTTTTTGGAGAATTTAAATATTTTTATATTATAAATATAAAATGTAAAGTCAATTTGGTATAATTCAATGAAACTTATTTAAAATGAATCACAGAATACTTCTCAATTTGAAAAATATAATAATGAGGGTGAAATTCAATATACAAAAGAACAAATCACATGTGGATAAAAAGGATAATGTAAACAAGCAAAACTTGGAAGAAGCAGACAAACATTGAGATTTTTTGTTACCGACATCATACCTTATATAAATATTAAAAATAAAGAGAAAGATAAAATAAATAAAAATTTTTCTGATAAACATTCAAATTTAAAAGTGGCAGAAAGTTAAAAATAAATGGTAATGATAATTAACATGGAGAGATAACCATTCAAAGTTTCACCTGTAATTGCAGAATCTCAGATCGATGAAATTATTCAAGGAGATAAGACAGGTTATAAAATAATGGATTGATGGAACTAGTTACATAAACACCAAATCTTTAAAAAAAAAAATTGATCAAAAGATTAATTTCCATTTCACCATATAATAAAATGCAAATATTTATTCAGTTGGTTTTCTTTAAGTTCGTATTTCTAAATACCATGCCCTTGCAGATCTGAAATCCCCATAAAAGTAGCTATAAGACCCGATTAAATGAAAACAACACGTAAGTGGCATCAGCCACAATAATTACTTTATTCAAATTAATAATACTCACTATACAATTAGTTCCTTTCAAGGTGTGGATTTACATTTTAGTAGGTTTAACATATAAATTTACAAAAAAATATGATTAGCTCACAGAAGAAAGTAACGGAATACAACTTCAGTTCTAAATTTCTTAAGAAAGCTCATCACGGGACACTTTTATCTTCAGATTGATTTTGCAGATTTCAAGTGCCTAATATCTTGTGTAAAGTTGCCTATATCACTGGTCAACATGATTTTTGTCTCACGAGTACCAATAGGTGTACTTAATGCAGTTCTTTATCCTGTTTTCAAATATGTATTCATAATTTCTCCATTACCTACTTCTTTGTTATTTTAATATTTTAAAACTTTTTTTATCCATTGTCAACTAAAAAATCCTAGAGAATTATAAATGTGATGGAACCAAAGGAGCCAACTCAAAAAGTTGTGTTGCTATTGTTGTGTAGATTCAGATGTGTATAGACATGTACAAACATTACCTAGTGCAGAATATACAATCATCAGAACAATGCCAGTTGTGATATAGTAGTGATCCAGTAAACATGTCATTGTGAGTTCTTTGTATATTTGAATTATTTTGTATTACATATTTACAACTTTTAATTAATCGTTAGTTACAATGTGCCTGCAGTTTTTTTAAATCAACCTAACTTTTTTTTTATGTATCTGGTGAAGTAACACTCTAGTCCCAAAGGCAAAGCCCTACTCCAGTAGTAAAAAAATGTAATGAACTTTATTTGGGTGTAAAGTCAGGATCAAACGGGCCTGGGTCCCATATATCTGTTGTTTATCATGTTCTATGCTTCTAACTGTGTGGAAAAATGCCACATGCCATTGCTATCCCTATGATTTGGAGGGAACCCAAAAATCACTATTCTGACTGTTATTTCTGCTTAACAAAGATTAAAGGGATTACATCAAAATGAGAACATACAGTGGTGTAATATAACTCACAATCTGCAATGAGACCAGATCCACACTCCGAAGAATTGACCATACCAAAGCTTCCAGAACATGTGATGTTAGATGAAAGGAGCTCAAAGTCTGGTGGAAGTAAGAAATAAAAATAAACAGATTCTGGTGATACAACTTATGAACAAAGCATTTCATCTCAGCCTCATTTACTGAATCAAGAAAATTTTAATGAACTCATAAAAGATTTAAAGGATCCAAAAAACAGTCTGGAATGCTTGCTTCCTGGCTAAAAGGGTGGAATCTTCTTCAAAAGAATACAGAGATATGTAGCACTTATCGTAATCACCATTCTCAATTTAAAGCCTCTTTTTCTGAAGAAAATGCCTTAGTGTTTTGTAATGACATTTCTTCTCTTATGCAGACACTTTGTAATGAACATAACCCAACAGAATGGCGCTTGTTCATAGATTCCTCTAAAGTTAGTTTAAAAGCTGTGCTTCTGCATAATGGCAATAAATTCCCATCAGTACCTGTGGCACATTCTGCTACTATGAAAGAAACTTATGAAAACTTGAAATCTATATTGGAAAAGCTTCAATATTCAGTATATAAATGGAGTATTTGTGGTGATTTGAAAGTGATTGCATTAATTCTTGGTTTGCAACTTGATTACACAAACTACTGTTGTTTATTGTGTGAATGGGATAGTAGGGACAGAAAAAAAAACATTTTATTAGAAATGAACAGCATAACCCATGGCCTAAAAATGTGTATCTACCTCTGTTACATATCAAACTAGGAATAATGAACAATTTCGTCAAGGACATGGACAATACTCCTGGTTCATGTACTTAAAACAGAAGTTTTCTGAAATTAGTGATGCAAAAATTACAGAAGGATTATTTGTGGATCCACAAATACGGTCACTAATGCACAATGAAAAGTTTGAGAGACTATTGAATCCACTGGAGAAAGCCGCTTGACAAGCATTCAAAAATGTTACTCAAGAGTATTTTAGCGATATCGAAAGCCGGAAAATTATTGTGATATTGTCAACGATCTTATAAAAACTTGGGTAGTAATATATCCTTAAAAGTACACTTCCTGCACACGCACATAGATTTCTTTCCGGAAAATCTTGGCGCAGTGAGCGATGAGCACGGGGAACACTTCCCTCAGGAGATTTAGTTACGGAAAAGAGGTATTAAGGCAAATGGAATCCTAATATGCTGGCCGATTATTGTTGGACCATCAAGAGGGATGCTACACAGGCGAAGTGTAACAGAAAATCGTCATTTCTTACTTTCTAGGTGAGCCAAATGTATGAATATTTTGTAATGAAGAATGCAGAAATTATTAAAATGTTTGAATTATAAATGCCTCTCTTGGAAACCTTGCGCAGTGGGGAAAAATCAATATCATATTTGAATTCAGAAGAATAAAATATGCTCAGAATCACATATTTTTCTCCCAGAGACAAAAAAAAATTCTTTTTTTCCCCCAGTGTAAGCTTTTGAATTATAACAATCAACATACATATAACTTAAAATATTTTATAAAAAAATCACTTATTCTTACACAAATGGTCAAAAAGGAGTGTAATGCAATTAGGATGTATGTAAATTATTATACAATTTATTTAAATATATATATATATATATATATATATATATATATTCATATAGCGTGTGACACTTTCGGTAACATAAGGATTCTAATGCGGGGTCATACATTTAAATCGGTTGACTCATAGAGCTAATATGGTGGAACAAACATTTGTACACTCTAAATACATTACACTCCTATTGTCTAGTTTGGTTTCTATTTCATTTTGGTTAATATGAAAATAATCAAAATACATCTGTTATGGTAGAAAATTATTTTTTATTTTCTGGATGAACCGCGTATTAAAAATATAAAATTATCAAAACTATAAAAGGATTACAAAAAATCCCCTAACTAAAACAAGGAAAAAATGGATATAAGAAAAAAGTGAAAGTTGGTACATTATATTTTAGCTGTCCAAAATCAAAAATACTACATGCAATTCAGTAGTGAGAAAAACAGTATTGCAACAATCTGATTATTTTTTTTTATTACATCTTGGGCAATAACTTATAAAATAAGGGTACTGTCTATTTTTTGTTTTATTTTGTCGATGGTTTCTTTACATCTACCATAGTGCCAGGAAATATTTAACCACAGGTCGTTACAAATATCAATTCATCCGTAACCAAAGAAAGATTGATTTTTCATTTCATATATATATATTAAAATTCCTTTAAATTAAAGAAACTCCATCTGAGTCAAACATCTATTATTTTGAAAATGACGGGTAAATGGAAAAATGTTGACTCAAAAACTTGTAAATTGTGAAAGAAAACATTGACCCTAATTACGTGTAATTTATTCATTTATGTACGTTCCACATTGGGGAAATTAAATTAAGGTGTGAATTTAGCAAAAGAAAAATAAATATTTATTGATTATTTCACTACAGCTTTTTATAAAGAAATTCAATGTCGTTAATGCTAAGTAGAGTTTCAACGAAAATTTAATTCTCCATTATATTTTTATTTTTAGATCATCCAAAATAAATTTTATTAAATAAATGTTTAATTCTGATTAAAAATTTACGTTAAAAATAATTAAAAAGTCACTTTCATTTTTATAAAAATTATTTTCCTATCCAGTCAGTCGATCGAGTAAATTCATCATTATTGTTTGTAATGGAAGAATTGAAAGTAGTGAAATTACTGTAAACGACAGTAAAAATATTGAAAATATAAACAAAATGAGTTAATAAAATTAATTACAAAAATTAAAACTAAGTTTAAAAAACTTGTTTACATCGGACATAAAAGTTAGTTTTATGATGATTTAAAATCAAATATAATTTTTATATTGTATGGAGTATTTCCAAGTGAAAAAATAATTAAAAACTCAAAACAAATACAATTTCAAAGTTTTTATCGATATCCACACTAATCATACTTGTATGGTTTTTCATCAACGAACAAAACCCAATCGAGGCTCCGAAAAGAATTACTTATGTTATTAGGTTTTTATTTTATTACATTCATAATAATGCTATAAGGTACAAGGCCAAGAGGGTGAACTTCTCTCATTATAACGTTGGCTGGTATTTTGTGAAATTGGATATATTCAAGAAAATTACCAATAACATCTTTTAATACCATATTCTGATTACTGTCACAATAATTTTTGCTCCACATTAATGCTGCCTGCAACAAAAATATCATTATATAATTAAAAAAATTAATAAAAATCTTACATACAATTTTTTGAGCAACTGAAGAAAATAATCTAATAAATCAGAGATAATACAAACAACTAACTCTTATTTTGTCATCAAAATAAGAACAGTTTAAAACTGTAAAAAAAATTAAGTATTACTTTCCAATTTTTAGTGTAATTATTTGTAATCAATTTTTTTTTTTTTTTTTTTTTTTTAAGTTTACACGTGCACAAATAAATAGAACTTTAATTTGATTGTACATAAAAATACATTACACAGAACATAACATTATACGATTAATTACAAACAGAAAAACAAATTTTACGATAAAAAATTGATGATTTTGAAATGCACTTAAATTTTTTAATACACACACACATGAAATAATATTATGGTAAGAAATATATAAATGTAAAAAATTATTACAAAATAATTTACTGTTCAGATGTTCAAACTATTTTGAACAAATAGTATGTACACGCTGAACAGTATACAGATAAATAGTTTTATTTTAAATAAACTAGTGGAAGGATTTTTTTAAAGATTTGGCAACTTATTAAATATTGCAACAGTCGTGACCTGTCAAAATAGTCCAAGACTAAATAGCCTTGAAAAAATAGGCTATTCTAAAATAGCCTGACTAAATAAACCTGACAAAAAAGTTGGAAGATCCATACTAGGTTTTCATCGACAATGAAAAAAAATTGATTGACGATTAAAAATTTTATTGTAGTTGAAGATACAAAACTACATATTTCAGGGTTGTCTTCAATATCCTTTTCGGTCACCGGTGTAAATGCTGTACCCACTGAAGCAGCAACCATTCCATATAGGCTTTGTATAACTACATCATCGTTATCCAATTTCAGTTTTGTAGGGTAATACGGGTACGTGATATTTTTCTTTTCATTTGAATGAACAAAACCTAATGTGTGATCTATTTCGTGGAACTGTAATCCCACTGTTCTTCAGAGTCTATATGGATTTCAACTAAGAAATTATTTCTCACAGAGTAAACCGCATGAGCTAGTAATAAACCTTCACCATCGAATTTTACTAGAGATAGTGATGGTTTCCGCCTATCATTATTGTGACTACCTTGTTTGTTTAATATCAGTACACTAGGATTATTTCAGTTGTGGTAAAATGAGAGTCCTAAGAGAACAGACCACATCTCAAAACGCTCTCTCAGCGATATCTAAAAGACTTTGCTTTACCAACATATAATGCCAAGACAGTCTCAACTTTCTCTATATTATAGAACGGGTCTATAAAAGTTTGAAAAATCCTGCTCGCCGCAACAAGGTGTCTTTGTTAATTGCCGGGTTTCGTTGTTCAGTTCACCATCTATCAGCAACTTATGGTTTCTTGAAACAGCATTACGGCTTCTTTAATTAGTTTTTAGTCTTTGATTTTATTATCGTTCTCTAAATAGCCAAATGTAGCCAGGTAATCTACCACAGAACTGTTATGGTCTTCTATTTTGTAACCATTCATCAAAACCAACAGTACAGTATATGTCATAAACATTTTCATAGTTGAATATATAAAGAAGACATGGTGTTGTAATTCATTTATTGTATCCACATTATAAAAAGATTAACATCTCCAGCTTCTATTTCATTAAGTACTACTTGATCTGATATATAAAATCCTAATACCAACACAGATATCGCACAGTATTCGTCCCCATTATAACGTGGGGATGTGATCTAGTTCTGTGACAAAATGTGTTACAAAAGCTCAATAACATTTACCTCTATACTAATGAACTGCTGCTGTTAGCTCTGAACTAAACATATGTAGTTTGGTATTAATTGATTAGTATCAATTCATGTGGATACAGATGTAGTCAACCGGTAAATATATACACAATAGCATCGGCTGGAACTCCAGCTGTTGAAAGGTATCATTCTCTTGTGAACAACATTTTCTTGTGGTATGTTTTATTTTTACTGAATTTGCCTCAAACATTATGAGGCATTTATTCACTAGTAGCTTACTTAAATGCAGAACAAGGCGCAGGGTTCCTGCTTCTGCGAACTCAGTTAGCTAGTTCAGATGGCAACGAAGTAGGACAATCAAGATGTCCAAAAGAATCCTACAGTGAAGGCTAAGACGAGTCAAAATTCACTGATGTAAATGTCTACAAAAATGTTTACATCCGTGGCATCCCAATGAGGCCTGCCTAATTACTTTGAGATGTAATCAGTTATAGGGTCACAAGACGACCTCCGTTAAGCCCATCAGGGCTGCGAACGGGGGCGTGGGTGTGGAGAGTGGCAACCAGAATCATCACAAGTCTTCCCCGATGGGGGTTGGGATGATGAAAGGTATCGTATATTCATTGCAATTTACCACTCGCTATAAAATGCTTCATTTCGATCTTTCACTTTTATTGTGGTGCCAATAATTATTAGTATGGCGCCATAGCTGATGACATACAGGTGACATCATGGGTTACATAGGTTAGTTGTGACACCCATGATCTTCAGTAAATGAAAGTTTGATAAAACATTAAAAAATTGAACATCACAAAATTTAACCTTTGTTTTTTTCCCTCTTCCAATCTTTACCTTTTCCCCTCATCCCTTATTCCTTTTTCCATCTTGCCTTTTACGCAAAAATATTTCTTTTATGTAAATAATAGATATTCTGAATAGGAGCCAAATTGGACCATAAATACAATTTTTTTGAAATATCTTGACCCCTGTGCCACCTAGCGGGTCCAAACTAATTTAGAAACCTTCAAAGGCATGCACACAACTACTCATGAAAGTTTTGTTGCAATCAGATGAATGTATAGGAACACATATGGGTCAAACAAACAAACATTTATATATATATATATATATATATATATATACATACACACACACACACACACACACACACACACACACATATAGTATATATATATATATATATATATATATATATATATATATATATAAGATCACACTTATTATTATCTTTAAAGTATGTAATTTTATTATAAGACAAATTTGATTAAAATCCAACTTAAAATAAAACAAAATCTACCTGAAACTTTGTAAATGCATCAGCTCTCAATTCTTCTCTCGCTAAAATTAAACGAACAACATGCTGTGGTAATAAAGTAAATGAACCAAGGTTTAAAACCTCATTACCATGTTCGTCAACAAACTCAAGAACCTGAAAGTTGTGAATAAAATACAAGTAAGTAAATAAATAATTAAAACAAAAATAATCTGATAATTATAAACAATTAAGAACTTGCCTCACCTATTTAGTCCAAAAATAATATATAGCGCTTAATTCTTAATTACAAAATTTTTGGTTTCGATTCTGTGTAATTTACGAAGGGTGTAACTTGAATGAAAGGTGTTTCCAATGAATAATTTCAATTTTAACAAAAAACTTAGATCCTAAATAAGATATATGAAAAATTTTATTTAAATCAGAGGTGAGTTCCTAATTTTACATAATTACAGAAAATTTGTATGGCAAAAATTAGAAAATCATTTTTAATTTTATACTACACCAGTAATTACAAGATTATAATAGACTTTATAATTACCGACAAAAACCATCATAAATAAACCAAAATTAATAGAAAGCTAAATGTAAACTTACGAATTTACATAAGTATTTTCAAATCCAATGAATCATCAATTATTTTAGGTAATGTATTACCTTTGTCATAGGTAAAACTGATAGTTAATATGATCAGTTGAATTAAAATTGGATTTCAACTAAGCTAGCTATCAATTCAAGTGTGGCAATTTAAATAATTCATCATTTTTAATATTCAACTATTTATTTATGAATGTTCATTTATGTTTATATTTCTAGACCCGTTGGATTGGTCTAGGACAGATTCCCAAACTGTGAAGGGAGGGAGTGAGAGAGATAGGTGGGGAAGAGTAATTCATACAGCATATAATACAGTAGCATACAGTTTTCTTGTCAAATTCAATAATTTTTTGAGTTCTTTTCACAATTATGCATTATGTTTTTTTTTTTTTTTTAAATACAATTGCGAAATAAAAATACATAAGTATAAAAATTTCATAACCATCTAAATAAATCTATGAAAAATAAAATCAGCAAAGACATATATGGTAAGGTATGACTAAATAATTAAATACAAATAACTAAAAAATGATTTCCTACTTGTTACCAGAAAAACAGTATATTTATAACACCAACAGTTCAAAACTGTTATGACAAAATTAAAAAATATAATTAACTACCCAATAATGTACGAGGCTGAAGAGTAACACAGCCAGTATGTATGTATTCAATCAACTGTCTAAATACGTCTGGTTCAAATTCTTCAATAATTAATGTAAAATGCTGATTTGAAGCAGGCTAAATAACAAATAATAAAAACAATATGTAAATAAATAACATTATTAATAAATAATACTAAGATAATTTTAATATTAAAGGTGAGGCTACATCAGATGCTGACTTGATTAAGAGTAAATGCACTTGAGTGCGGCTTCCAAGCCAAATATGAGTTTACTTCGTTGTAAAACCTTGCTAAAGAAGTATATCCATTCTACTCACACTCTGAGATTTGTACTAACAAACTCCAGATTATGAATTTGAATTTTTGGTGCACAGTGAAAAGAAAACAAAAATGGATGAATAAATATGTAGAGAAAAAAGATAAAAATATGGAAATTTCCACTCATTAATTTGTAAATTTTATTTTCAGTTTTGTTTATTATAGTATTCTCCCATATTAAATCTGTCAATTTTCTTTTTTCTATTTTATTAGTAAACTGAAATGGTTATTAAACTGTACTCTGTAACAAAAAAAATGTGTACACCAAATATTAAGGAGAGAAACACAAATCAGTGTTCTCAAAACTATTTCGAAGAGGTAGGGGAACTTGATTAAGTATCAACCCAAGAGCACTACACAATTTTATCTGTGAAGTCAAGTCTAATCAGGAAATAATTTAATTGTCCTCATTAGAAAATGAACGATTGGATTTTCTAACATAATCGCAGTCTAGTCAGGTAAAGTCAAGTAAGAGTCAGTGTAGCTTCACTTAAATAATAACAAATATAATAAAATATATCATATACTAATGAATTGCTTATCACAGATAAACCCAAGAAATCAAATTTTATTTATTGAACAGCATTACAAAACATAGAAACACTTTAAAACAATTAAATATTAAATAACTTACTCTCAAAATACTAATTTTTTTTTTTTAGAGCTAATTATAAGCACATTATTCAAGAGAGTTACTAGTAGTAACACAACTGTTAATGTCACCTATTTTAAAATATTAAAAACCCGTTCAAATATGTACTTGAATAATATAATTAATCTATATTGCGTTAATTCTTTTAATATGATATTTTTTGAATAATTTTGTGCAATAGTGAAATTTTGCGCAGAATTGTGGATAAATTTGGTGTCATTTTTTTGCACAATTTCTACACAAATTTTGTGCAATTGTGAATCTTATATTGTTCAAAAATACTGAGATATCGTACACACAAAATTTATATGTTGTGTTTAAATGTCTTTATATGAGTCTGTTCTGTTTCTGAGACGATTTGCAATAATCCTGAAGTCTAATCTGTATAATAATAGGTTGCTGTATTTATTATAGTATATTTTTTTTATTGTTTTCTATAATCTGTTTGTCAATTTGAAGGAAGCACCATATTCCTTTATTATTAAAAATTTTCAGGGATTGTTTAAAGATCAGCAAAAGGCTCTTTTCCGAGAATGTTAGCCATTTTACGTAATTGTTGGTTAATATATGTTAGTTGTTTTTTGTTGTGAAGCAGATGAGGTTCAGTCAGAAAGTTCTCAGCCTTAAACAGAGATGGCAGAAATATGTCAACGATTTTTATAAAGTATGATCTTTTAGATAGTGTGTTGCAAAATTCCAGATGAATGAGTTCAGTTGCTTGTTTCTGATAATAAAGTAAAGCAAACAGGGTTCGATATTTTCTGAAAATTGGATAAAATTGGGTTCAAGCTATTACAAAGTATTTTGCTTTAAAAGGTTTACAAACCCATATGGATATAGAAAAAAGAGTTAGATTCCATTTTATAGGAATTTTCCCCCTTTGTTTTCAATAGTAAAAAATTTATCTGCTTAATTTAAACATGGTCACACATAAATTCAAGATGATAAACACCTAAAAACTAACAAAACCATCATAAAAATCTACAGTTTTGTACTAAATTATCACCAACTGAAGGTAAGCGAGCTTACTGATATGACAAACATCTCGACAGACTGTCCCACTACATTTTACATAATCTTTTAGGTATGAAAAAGCTTTCTACTTGATGAATGCTGCATTTGTTAACAATCAACCAAAAATGCATTCAATTGAACACTTCTAAAGGGTGTTTGGAATTATTTAAATGTGATTTCACTGAGTTTCTTCAACATTTTATAACAGTAGATGAAATATGGACTCACTATTATATATCAGACATGAAATAGCAGTCCAAACAGTGGGTGGGAGCAAGTGAAAGTGCATTAAAGAAAGCGAAAATGGTTGCATCTACAGAAAAAGCCGTAGCTGCGGTTCTTTGGATTCACATGGTGTGGTACTCATAGAATATCTGGAAAAAGGCAGGACCATCATTGCGAATATTAAGTTTCATTACTGATATTATTGAAATGTGCTATTAAATTGTCTACATTTGGCCAAAAGGACTCTTTCACCACAGTAACACGCCTGGGGATTGCACATACATCTCAGGTTGCATCCTGGCTGAAAAACTCCATGACCGCCAGTGATTCCCAGACTTTTCTAAGTCAAAGCACCCTTTCCAAGTCGCAGATTTTCAATTAAAATTTTTCCATGGCGCCCTACCCTAAGTAAAAGTATGACTACCTGTAAGTAAGTGATAAAAATAAATAAAAATCGTGTATCTTCATTTTTTTTTACTTTAACATTAAATTAATAATTATAAATGTCTTGTTTTAATTAATTATGAAGCTTTTACAATATTTTAAAGCACCCCTGTGAAGAGAAAGTGGCTCCCCGGGGTGCCGTGGCGCACAGTTTGGGAAACACTGACCTATGCTTTAACTTGCTTCCACATGACTGTATTCACCAAATTTGGCTCTCAGCAATTGCTTTTTCTTTCTAAACCTGAAGAGGTAGCTCATTAGATGAAGATTCACTTCAAATGATGCGGTCAAATCTGAGACAAGCATTTATTTTGAATTCGACAAGTCACATTATACTGAAGGTATTAAAAAAATGGAAAGTTACTGGTCTAAATCTATCTAACTGCAAGATGATTATGTTGAAAATAAAAATTTCTGAAAAATCTTTTATTTCCTCTCTCAGATATAGAACTTTGAAACAGCCCTCATACAGGTAGTATGCTTCAAGAGAAAACAAAAAACATACCTTAACCAACAATTTTTTTTTTTTGAGTTCTAATTAACTTTGAAAGATCCGATGGGAAAAATTGTTCCAGTGTTTTGAAAATAAATCAATAAATATTTAATAATTCTATTAGCTGGTTTTCCAATGATACTTTTAATACCTAATCATAGTTTTATAATACGTATAAATTTAAATGACTTGCCATTAATTGAATAATTTCAAAACATTTTTTGATTGTATTATACAAATTCTGCATTGTTTTTGCTAAAACAAATGTTATGATTTAAAAGTAAGATTTTTATATTTAACATAGTATTTTTATACTGAACAGTGTTTTTTCTAAACTGCATATTTAACCATAACTACATATAAATTCTCTTCCTTCTGTTAAAATACGGTAATATATTTTTTTTCAAAAAACATTCAGTGAAAAAAGAATTAAAATAATAATACATAAATAAGTTATTCAAAAACTAAACTCCTTTCTGGTTATTGAAAATAAACCAGTTGCCACAGCAACATGATGCATGTACAACAGCTACTAACATTTATAATTCTGTTACACACTCATCTGTCATCCATAAGTAAACAACAAGTAATGTAAAGCTGTCATTGTTTCACACACCAACTACAGAAGTGAATAGCATAATTAGTTTTCTACATATGAAAAAAGACAGAACTGCAAGATCATATTTATGAAAGTTTAGTTATGAATAATTAGTGCAAGAAATTTATAGAAAGAATAAGACAAAAGAAAATCTAAGCAAACAATATGGAACCAAGAAGTGGATGGAATACAACCGTTTTTAAACTGAAAAAGATTTCTCAACTGAATCAGTGGAACATGCACCACAATAAAATTATAATTTCATTACAAATCTTTAAAGATATAAAATATTTTATAATAGATAAGTTATTAATAATTACAGATAGGCATTCACGTAAATTTATTAGAAATTTAAAAGATGATATTAAATTAAGAAGGATATGAAGAAAAAATTGTCTAATGAACATAAATTAAAAAATATTTAATACACTTTTGTCAATTTTCCCTTTTTCCTAAAAAAAAAAACACCCAAAAAGAAAAATCAAATTATCTGCTATTCAAAATCTTAAAACCTGATATTTTACAGCAAAAAAAAATTATCAAAATATTAAGAAATAAATAAAGGATAAATTAAGCAATGAAATAAGAGAAAAGAATATTTACTTTATAAAAAATTTAATATCTTTCTTATCTGACTAATGAAAATATAAATTTCTTATTTTTTGACAAGACAATAAATAAAAAATATTTATCATAATGCATTAATTAATTCTTATGCATTCAAAGTTTGATTCTTTGCAGTTTCTTTATTTATACTTTCTCAGTGAATACAGCTAGAATAGCTAAATTAAAGAGAAAAGTATTACGATCATGTCAAAAATGGGGTAATGAGTTTTATTCGAAATATTTCCGTTTTACGATCCAACTAGTTGTAAATAAAAAACATACTTAAATAAAAAATAAAGAATGTTCCCTATCACCATTACTTTTTAATCTTTACATAGAACTAGCAGTTAATGATGTTAAAGAACAATTTAGATTTGGAGTAATAGTACAAGCTGAAAAGATAAAGATGGTATGATTTTCTGATGATACAGTAATTCTAGCTGAGAGTAAAAGGATTTAGAAAGAACAATGAACGGCATGGATGAAGTCCTATGCAAGAACTACCACATGAAAATAAACAAGAAGAAAATGAAAGTAATTAAATGTAGAAATAACGAAGATGGACCACTGAATGTGAAAATAGCAAGAGAAAAGATTATGGAAGTAGACGAATTTTGTTATTTGGGAAGTAGAATTACTAAAGATGGACGAAGCAGGAGCGATATAAAATGCCGAATAGCACAGGCGAAACGAGCCTTCAGTCAGAAATATAATTTGTTTACATCAAAAATTAATTTAAACGTGAGGAAAACAGTTTTGAA